>NC_133654.1:265532126-265698662 GCF_009905375.1 Apium graveolens | reverse complement strand
TTCATGAGGTGGAGGAAGATTCAGATCCAGATTAAGATTGGATTCAGATTGGATCATGCCATATCTGCTGAGGATTGGAGACTCATTTCTTTTGGTCTTTCCAGAGTTCTAGTGTTATGTTTAATAATTATTGAGTATCAGCATTCTGATAGGATGATGAGACAATTCCGGTTAGGACAGGGTATCCCACGGTCACCGCTTAACATGACAGTATATGAAGCCTATGATTCCATTCAACTTCTATGACTGGCGAGGTATATCGTTTGCTGAGATTGGTGATTGGACCCGTTTTAGTCATCACCCGGAGGTTGTAGTGGCTCAGTAGTCAGACTCAGTTGATGACACATCTATATGTAGTGGTACTCAGGACATTACACATATGCGTGTGGGGGAAGCCACACCCAGTGCCAGAGCCACAATACATCACCATAAAGTTGTTTAACAACTCCCAGACATTTGACCTTATAAGTTTTTTTTATAATTGTTCCCCGTGTACTCCCATATTATTTGATAAGTTCTCCCTTGAATTATAGTATCATTTAATTATATTCCAAAAATATCTATGCATGATACATAAGGGGTTGCATGTCTGCAGGCTATGGATATCAACATTCCCCCTGAGCATGAACATGAGTTTGGGAGGATTTCTCCAATGTTTTGTGGAGCTGTATTGTCGATTCATGCAGGATGTTAGAGGTCCGGCATATACGGCTTCATTATTCCAGCATGTTCATCTATCTCCCGAGACAATGGGCATATATATACAAGAACCTCTGATGACAACTTGTTGAAGGTAACAAGAAAGTGGTTCTCTTAGACTCACACATTAATGGTCTATAACATTTGTAATACTATAACATCCCACATCAATACGAATAAGAGTGTTTGGGACATTTATAGATACAAGTCAACAATCAATGTGTACCAAATCGCTAGCTTTTTCGGATTGACCTGTGATGGGTTGTTGGGTCCGGTAGTATTCGGATGTGGACTTGGGTGTTATACATGATATCAGAGCTCTGCCCGGCCGAAAGTGCAGAGGCACTGCCCGGGTTCCGTATGTGTTTTTTGTGAGATCGACGAGGACGTCGATCCTATAAGAGGGGGGTGTTTGTAACATCCCACATTGATAAGAATAAGAGTGTTTGGGACATTATAGATACAAGTCAACAACCAATGTGTACCAAATCGCAAGATTTTTCGGACTGACCTGTGGTGGATTGTTGGGTCCGGTATGTATTCGGTTGTGGGTTTGGGTGTTATAAGTACGTATCATCCATATCTTATAAGAAACGATCTCTATCATTTTCCACAAAGTACTTTGTGGTCTCAACCAATTGGTCTTGAAATCTTTTAAACATCTATTTCGTATAAATAGAAGCGACATTGTGTTCCAAGGCGGTCTTCATTCCTGTACAACAAATTTTGTAAAATGTATTATAATCCTCTTCTTTCTCATGAATGAATTGCCTTTTGTAAAGTTTTTTGTACACCCTCAACGAATTCTTTCAATCTCGTGTATATCCTACATAAGGATCAAAAAATGTATTTATTCCTTAAAGAAAAGCATTTATTCCTTCGCTTCTCGATATGGTCTTTTGACACCGCGAAAAAAATGTTTTTTTTTTCAAATTTATATTTGTGGGTTATAATAATTAATTTTAAAAGTGTGAATAATAAAATATAATATATGAGTAGATTTCATTCTTGCCCTTCAAAATTAGTAACAATCTAATAAAAAAGGGTGTTTTCATAAATAAGAATAACTTTTTTTAATTAACGAGCCTGGTTAAATCTTGAGGTTTCTTTAGGGGTAAAAAACCAAAATACCCACCATTTGGGGAGATTTGTCCAAAATGTCTATTGGCGGGATGTTCCGTCTTTTTTACTCACTGAATACGCATGTGTGGGATGCGGATTCAGATTTTGAAAATTTAACAAAGGATACGCATGTTGAACATGCGTATCATTTTTTATTTTTTGTGAATACGCATGTTGAACATGCGTATTCTTTGCAAAAGTAAAAGTGAATACGCATGTTCAACAACATGCGTATACTTTATTAAATTTTAGAAGGTTGAATCCGCATCCCACACATGCGTATTCAATGGGTATTTTGGGCGGTTCGCGCGCATCTATGCATTTTGGGCAGTTGAAGGTGAAAAGTGGTGTATTTTGGTCATTTTTTCTTTCGGGTAAAAAACCAAAATACCCATCATTTGGAGAGATTTGTCCAAAATACATATTAGCGGGATGTTCCGACCTTTTTACCCACTGAATACGCATATGAGATATGCGGATTCAGGTTTTAAAAATTTAACAAAGCATGCGTATTCACATTTTGTTTTTTATGAATACGCATGTTGAACATGCGTATTCTTTGTAAAAAGCAAGTGAATATACATGTCCAACATGCGTGTTTTTTGTAAAATTTTAAAAGGTCGAATACGCATCCCTTAAATACGTATTCTGTGGATATTTTGGGCGGTTCGTGCGCATCTGGGCAGTTGAAGGTGAAAAGTGGTGTATTTTGGGCATTTTTTCAAAGATAATACTTTCCACTCCGACCGCCAAATGAAATACGTATATTAATCTTACAACCCGTGCATCTCTTCATTAATATTTTAATTTTATTTAAAATTATAATATTTTTTGGATCATTTTTTTATTAATATATTTATAAATAATAATATAAATATTTATTATTGGCGGGATTCGAACCTGAATATTGGGTTGTGTATAAATAATAATATCAATAAATATTGTTGGTTGGGTTCAAACCTGGAAGTCTTAGTACTGTATAAATAATAATATAAATATTTGTTGTTGGCGGGAGTCAACCTATATTCTTTTAATATTTGAATATAACGGTCGTGTTCACTTGATTAAAAAGATCCGACGGTCATAATTGGGAATAACCAAACCAACCAAAAAAAGACATAGGAAAGTATGTGTAACACCCCCAAATCCAGGGTCGGGGATTCGGGTTGTCACGAGTTCCATTTCCCGATATATAAATATATTCATATATATCTCCCATACCTTTCCTGAAAACCTCTGTCATGTAAAGTATGAACAGAGTTGCAATTTCAATAAATTTGGAAAGGAAAGAATTTTGGCATAAACCCGATATCTTGCTGATCAGGCAAAAATACCAATAAGTAACCTTTTCTACTAGTAGATGGATGAATCCCCCACCGGTCATCACCCTGGCCTCATTAGGACCTTGTGCTGGACCGCCACCCGGCCTCTTACCGCGTTGAAGGACTGCCACCCAGCCACTTACACTTTGATAGACCGTACCCCGGCCTGTCGCTTATGCCGACTCAATTAGATGGGCTTACTTCCCGAACGTTGGGTAAGTAATCAATTCATTTGTTTTCTCAAAACAGCAACCACGTTGCGAATGTAAAATACACCACAGAGCTGGATCCCCCAGGTTTTGAGCGAGTATTTAAATCCCCTTTGAAAGGAAGATCTTAAATATAAAAATGAGTTTTGGGGTCCACTTTAACTTTAAAAATCATTTTGAAGACTCGAAAACATTTTTAAGAATGTTTGGAGTACTGCTGATTTATTAAAATAAATCAGTCCCGATATATTAGAAATATCTGAATATTATTATTTAAATAATATTCTCATAAGATAATCCTAATAAAAATAATCGAAGTAGAAGTTTTAAAACTCATACTTGAAATGAATATTAAATAACCAAAGATATACTTATACGAAAGTACTATCTTTATTTGAATAATTGAAAATAAGTTTGATTATCGAAATATTATTCTTTAATAAAATAAAAAATATTATTAAATAATAAGCGGAGTCATAATACCTCGAATGAATATTATAATTAATATTCATTAAATAAAATAAACGGAGTCATACATCCTCAAATGAATATTCAAATAATATTCATTAAATAATATAACTGAGTTATAAGCCCTCGAATGAATATTATAAATAATATTCATTAAATAAAATAAAGTTAAAGTTATCGAATAAATCTTATTCGATTAATAGTTTTGAAAACTATAACCATATATATATGAAAATATATATATTATACTCGGGAACATCGACTCCCGGGTTAGAAATATGTTCACCTTTGGGTCCCCTATACTAAGGGTAAACTCAAATACCGCTTATCTCTAGCATAGGTATTATGCAACTATAAGCATTTGAACCAACATATATATAAATCAAGTATATGAAACAGGCATGCATATATACCATATCACATGCTACAATATATCGCAAGAATTTGCTAATAACAAACATGCATTTATCGCAAGATCATGCTTATACACATATACATCACAACAACAGTTATACGGGTAGAAAACTTGCCTGAGTGCTCCCGGATAGGCTTAAGCTTAGAGTGGGTCCAATAACCTATGAATAACAACATAAGTCGGAATTAGACCCCGGTCGCTTAAGAAACTAGACTTTAACCATTTAGAGTCCTAATGTTCGCTTTCGCGCTTAACGATTCACTTAAGTTGCTCGAGTACCCTTGGCTCCACCATTTTTAATAAATTAACCATTATGAGTTTTAAGGCGATTCTTTCGCAAGTGTCTTACCAACTGCCTATTACACCTTACATAAATGTTTCATACTTCAATTAGTCCTTTAAGGTCTTTAACCTATGTTTCAAAGTAAGGCGAGGGGTAATGATTCGTTCGCGAAACGTCGTTACTTAAAACGACCGTTTCTTCTAAATCGTACATCGGAATCAAACGAACTACATATCAAAACGAAGCTCGTAACATGAACTATCTAAAAATGGCAATGGTCAAAACCTAGCAGTGAGTTCCCGGGTCCTAATGTTAAGAATAAAAACAGTCTAAAGTAAATCGGGCATTACGACGACTATATTTACGCGATTTCCTAATTTTATACCATTCCAATTCAACCACCAATCAATCCCAATCCATCCATACAACCAAAATCCATCCTCACTACATCATAACAGCCCCAATCAACTCAACATTAACAATTTATACTTATTCTTAAACTTGAATTTAAACTAAACTTAAGTCCTTTAACCAAACCATAAGATTTCAACCTTCAATTCACTACCATTCCAACCCAAACTCTAACCCAACAAGCATCAAGCTACTCTTTACCATAACTATCAAAATCATCCTAATATACAAAGTAAAGCTAGGGTTTGGAGATGTTATACCTTCCTTGAAGCTTTTAATCAATGAAAGATCCTTGGAATGCCCATGGAAGCCTTGATCTATGCTTAAGCTACCTTGAACTTTCATAAAAAAATCAAGAAAACCCAAGTTATTTCTTGAAGGTTACTATTCACCATCTTCTTCCTTGATTATTGGAAGAGATTGTGAAGGAATTAGAAGCTTAAACTTATAGGATATCCATATCTATGTACAAGGAACCTTAGATAATTACCTTGTGATTTAACAATGCTTGGAACTTGATTTTGATTTTTCTTCCTTTGAAAAGAAGAAAAAGCCGAGAGCAATGTTGAAGAAATGAAATAATTTTGTGTTTGCTTTGATTTGTTTTTGGCTAGCTTGGTTGTTTTTGTTTTGTTTTTGGGTAATTACCTTTTTAACCTTGACTTTGTGTGGTTTTAAATCAACCACATCTCCTTCCCCTTATGTCATGCTTATGTCATGCTTATGATGTCATCATCCCTTACTTGCCCTCTTCTTATTGGTTGGATGACCTCATCATCCCTAACCTCCTTGATTAACTTCCTAATTATTTGCCTAATGACCGCTGATCTGTTATACGGTTCGCTTAACTTTTGCTTTCGTTTATCGTTTGAGGGATCATACCCGGGATCTTATTACTTGGGTTTCCTTAACCTTTCTCAATACATTATAATCCTTTTATGATCCTCTCTTATAATCCTTTAATTTAAATCATTTTTATTCTGTTACCTTATACTCAATTCTTTCCGTATCTAGTGGATTTCCGGGAAAAATCAAAGTGTTCGGAATTGGATTCTGACGATCTTTACATACACCTATATACCATATAGAGTACTAATAAAATCTCAGAATATCCATAACAGAACCCCTACATAGTGTGGCCTGAAAAGTTTTCTCATTCAGCAAAAACACTATTCATAAGGGTTTCAAAAAATTTCCAAAAATTGGGGTTATTACAGTCTCCCCTCCTTAAAAGGATTTCGTCCCGGAATCAGATAGAAAATGAATAGGGATACTCTCTTAGCATTGCACTTTCTAACTCTCGAGTAAATTTTTCCCACATTGTGGTCCTACCACCAAACTCTGCCTAGTTTGATAACCCTTCTCCTAAGCACTTGTTCCTTTTCACTATATAATCCTTCCTGGTTGCTCCATATAGGTTACGTCGGGTTGCATGTTTATGCGCTCATATGCCCCTATTTATCTGGCATTCGAATTACCCTTCCTTAACCATGATACGTGGAACACGTTATGAACTTGCTACATGTTCAGGGGTAGGGCTAGCTCATATGCTAACTTCCCAATATGTTTTAGTATATCCAAGGGTCCGACAAATTGTGGACTTAGCTTTCCTTTCTTTCCGAATCTCATCAATCTTTTCCAAGGGTTTCCAAGGGGATACCTTTAAAAACACTAGGTCCCCTACTTCCTATTCTTTGTCCTTTCGTGTCAAATCAACATACTTCTTATGTTCATTTTGGGCTACTACCAGCCGTCCTCTGATTAGATCTATTATATCCTTGGTCCTTTGGACTACTGCGGGTCCGAGCATTTTGCGCTCTACAACTTCATCCTAACATAAGGGAGATTGACATTGTCTTCCCTCAAGGATCTCATAAGGCGACATCTCGATAATGACATATGATCTATTGTCGTAAGAAAATTCAGTCCGTGTTAAGTGATCATTCCAATTTCTTTCAAGTCTATTGCACAGACTCTCATTATAGCTTTTAGCATTAGAGCTTTTACTTCTCAATACCCATTCTTTTCCAGTTCGTAGTCGTTACTATCTTCCATACCTAATATTATACTGGTTATACTTTTGCTCGTTAGCGTTCTATAACCTTTTAATAACCACGTCAACCTTAGTATCACGAACGTGTTAGAATCTGAATACCACCGTACTGATACTACTTCCTTTCTAGCTGCTTCTATCTTCGAAAGCTTGATCCATCATATAGAAGTAAAGGAATTTGTTGAGAGATCACTATGATCATGAACACTTGTTATATCGCATAGTTAGTACAGAAGGTGGCCAGCCTTTAGTACTTGACAAGCAATTAAACAATAGATGGTATCCTACTAGGCTTCTATCACACAGATAGATAGTCATTCGGCAATACCTCCCCTTCTGGAAGGGTTGTTCTTCTCAACTTACATGAAATGAAAATGAGAGAAAAGAACGAATTGAAGAGAATTGTATATATAAAAAAAATATACTGCCACAAAATATCTGGCTTGGAACCTACCTCTGAACTATAGAGGTTTGTCATAGGAGAACAAAACATATACGTATTTATATCAACATCAAGTATTATAGCATCGTATTTCACATGCCTAAATATTTTTGCTATTCCGTCCATCATTCTATGGACCCATGCTCTTCCTCGAGCTTATACACAATCACCTTTGAAACTCCCTCGATATCGAAAATCAAATCTGGGATCTCATTCTAGACTTCATCGTTACTAGAATTCTATGCTTGCACCGCAACCTTACTCATATACTAATACGACTCTCTTTTCATAAGAGGGAATAAATATACAATAGGTAGATACTCTACTTAATTAGTC
This sequence comes from Apium graveolens, assembly GCF_009905375.1. Lineage (NCBI taxonomy): Eukaryota > Viridiplantae > Streptophyta > Magnoliopsida > Apiales > Apiaceae > Apium > Apium graveolens. The sequence goes on along the minus strand of NC_133654.1, from coordinate 265,690,902 downwards.
TATCAATGATAACTTATACACTACCATGACCCGATTAGTGGTACTCAATCTCAACATCCATTCCAATACAACTCTCACGGTTGTAATCAACTCATTACTCGCAGAATCATTGCTGCATTACTATGGTCCACCACTGACCTACTGTCGTCATTCACTTTCCATGAAATCTTAATATCTAACCATACGGAGTCCATACATGTCGTATAGAATACTTCTAAGGAGTTAACATAACCACCAATCATAATTCATGAAGAACACTCCAAACTCTGACGTACTTTCATGACATGAAGTAGATACAATTGCAGAAGAGTTTCAGTCAAAGCAACGATAGCAGGTAAATACCATTCTTAATCGTATGCCTTAAATAGAAGACTTAACTCAAGGGTTCGTCTAGTCCTTTTTTTTGAAACATGGTCCTGGCTTATCTCAAGATAGTATCTTCTGAGATAGATAGCCCGCTCATGGCGATTACACGAATTAAACCTTTACCAACTACTATTACGGTTGGGTATTGCACAGTCATCAGAAGGAATGTCAATCTTCCAAACCATTATACAACCTTCAGCTTTAACCATCATCACTGTATTCCTTTGGCACAAGCGCCTATAATTATCCTTTTACCTTTAAAGTGTCAGCCACCTCTTTGGCCTTTCCTGATAGTAAAATTTCCTTACAGTCAATGTCATTTTAACCACTTCCAAATAAATTTTCTACCTCATTTCAATCACTGCTTATGTGAAGATGTTTTCCTTAAAATCTGATGAGTAAAAAAAAAATATCACCATTTTTCCATAAGTTATTGCCTCAGTCTTTAGAGGTTAATCACTGTCACGACTGACTCTCAATCATACTTAGAACACCTTTTATCTTAGGTCCTAATTGCCCTGAACAATTTCGACCTTTACTGGTTTGATCCATACTTTCTCGTGGTTTAACACGTGCCCCACTTGGCATTATTATAATTACGTCATATTCCCTTTATCAACATTTCTATTCTTGAGAATTTTGAATATTACCTTTCTCCTTGTAAAACCTCTAAGGTTATCCTTGAATCGTTCCTCCTGTATTCCCTAGATACAGGGCATATCAAGATACCATTTATTAATACCAGAATCATTGACTATATACTTCTGAAAATTTCTCCACTGATTCTTAAAGGTTGTTATTACCTTAATCCTTTCCAATTCATACTGTCAAAACTCATACTATCCCTATTAAGGGTGAAATGCCAACCTTTATGCATTCCCCTAGGATTCATTTTAAGTTACCGATGTTTTATCCTTAATTCCACCTTTAAAAAGGTACATGCATCCTTCCATGGATAAATCAAGTCATATATCCCTGATAAGGGTGTCTTATTCAATCATTCCCACCTCGATAGTATATGTCTAATTTCACAATAACATCTGTATTCAAAATGGGGTCAATCAATATGGCCTCCAAAAGATAACAATGGTTATCCGCTTTTTTTGCCTAATTTGGTAACGATAACAAGGATGTTCTGGAAGATATTGGTCGTGTTCAACGTGAACCTCTTCTTAATAATTCCTTATTTACTTTTGTTGTTTATCTCAACAGTCACCTCAATGTTGGGATATCTTTCATACCCGGCGTCTCCCTTTCTGGGTATCAAGCCACCAGTCTTACACTTCACATTCTTGAAGGTCACTTCCTTCCTCCAATTCTCCTAATTTTCTTACTTCCTTGTCTCCTCAGTCTATCCGCGTCTCATTATTTATCCTTCGAACTATCTCAAGGTTTCCTCGAATCCTCCCAACTTACAGGGGATAAAATATATGTATCTCTTATGCCTTCAACCATCAATTTTAACTCATGGTGAATCACCCTCATCCTGACGATTACATACTTTTCTATTTCTATTACTATGATTCTTTAGGGTTTCCTCATACCCAACTCCCTTATCATTCCTCAAACTCTATTGCCTTAATATTCCTTTCCACTTCAGTTTCTTTTTATTTTCCTTTCTCTTATAATTATTTCATAAACCAACACAACATAAGCATTGATTTCAAATATCCCGTCATTCTGGATTCGTGTCCTCAGAACGAATCTTGATAACTTTTACAACTTAGATTCATAATTCATCATACTCGTCCACCTTTGTTCTGGCTCTAAAGCTTTTACACTATCTCCATAACCTTGGGAAGTACTTTCCTGAAAATAATTGACTGAACTTTAATCAGTTTATTGTAACCTCTGGCTCCGTGCCTTCCTTAGACTTTCACCAGCGGGTGGCCTCTCTCTTAGGAGGGTAAGTGACAAAACAGTCTTTTGTGATTCGTCAATCATTTAGAATCTCAAATGATTCCTAAATTTCCTTTAGCCAGGCTCTTGCCTCGACTGGGTCAGCTTGTTCCTTGGAACTCTGAGAGCTTAGCGACTTAAAGGTCCTAAAAGAATTTCACACCACATTATTTCCTCAGGGTGGTGTTCGGGGGTAAAAGTATTAGTTTTGTTTAGGCAGGTCCATAAATTGCCTCATAGGAGTACCGTCTCGGGTCTCCTTTCCTTACTCGACTTTCTGTTTCCTTAGTATGAAATGTTTCATCCTTCTCCCACAATCAGGGTTATCTTATATGTTAAAATCCTTGTTTTCCACTTCATTATATTATAGGCTCCTTCTTTCTTAATGGCGTCCTCCCTGACTATCACATTCAGGGTTTGCCCTAACTCTTATTCCTCGAACTATGATTTCATCTAAGATCCAGTCCTTAAGCTCTTGAACATTTGGAACCCAATTTCTGTAGGGATACCTTATTATTCCCTCATCATCTTTCTAGGTATTAATCTCTTCTCCGATCATTGGTTCTCTGCCTCTATTCATCACTTTTTCTTGGCATAATATGATCTTCTCCAATAATTCAGGTTGTATTGCAATCTCAAACAGCTTTTCGGTACCGGCTCCGATTACCTTCACTTATATTTCCATTTTCTCAAAATCTCTTATCAACTCTCCCAAAGACATTTTCATCTTGAGTCTCTCTTTTATACTAAGGGCATTAGCCACCATTTTGGCTTTCCCTGGATGATAAAGAATCTCATAATCGTAATCCTTGATTAGCTCTAACCACCTTCTCTGGCGCATGTTGAGCTCTTTCTACGTGAAAATGTACTAGAGCACTTATGGCTTATGTAAATCTCGCACTTCTCTCCATACAAGTAGTGCCTCCAATAATTAGGGCAAAACTATTGCCACGAGCCCAAGCTCATGGGTGGGGATATCGAATTTTATATTCCCTTAATTGTCTTGACGCGTACGCGATTACCTTGTTGTGTTGTATAAGAAGCACCCTAATTCCTTATGCGAAGCGTCACTATAATTCACAAAATCTCCTTTTTCACCCGGCAACGCCAACATAGGGGCCGCAACCAACCTTTGCTTTAGTTCTTAAAAGCTTTTCTCGTATTTCTCTGTCCATTCAAACTTCTCAGTCTTACGAGTAAGCCGCGTTAAAGGGGGCTACTATCTTTACGAACTTGAACGAACCTCCGGTAGTAATCGGCCAATCCTACCTCTGGTAGTCGCCCTAACCATAGTCATCAATTCCTCAGTGGTCCTTTATTCATTCTTGTCAGGATCCTCCACGGGATTCTTCTCAGCAACAATCCCTTCTAGGACAACATCCTCAACCGCTACATCCTCAATATGAACATCATCCGGTCCCGCGTTAGGACGCTCTATCGGATCCATAATCCGATCTCCAATAAGTAATAAAACATCATTGCGTTGTTGCTCCTCAACCTCAGGGTTCGGAGTCCCGCTATCCTAAACGATAACGAACTACGCTTCTATCACGATATTTATAAGGTTCCCATAAGGGACTGTCAGTACTACGTTAGGTAGTTCGACTATGAACTTGACAAGAGTCCTTATTATCTTAGTGAACTTATTATTTTAACGTCACATCATCTCTGAGGTTTATAACGCTTAGCTCTGATATCATTTCTGTAATACCCCCAAATCCGGGGTCGGGGATCTGGGTTGTCACGAGTTCCATTTCCCTTAATAACACCCAATCTTAATAAACAATCAACTACTCCGTACTGTGACCCCACAATAAACACACACACCACAAGTTATAGTCTCAGAGATGAATATCCAAAAATAACACGAGTCATTTTATTCCACAATTATTTGCCATTACACCTTAAAAGGGTTTCTAAATAAATTTACATTTTTCTTGCCATTATTACAATTCATAAATATATATAAGTCTGGTACATCAAAAGTTGAAAGCCTAGCCTATTGGTAGATCCTACCTCAGCTACAATGGCATCAACGCCTACAGGAAACTGCGGAACGTTTCCTATCCGCTCGCGAATTGGGAGCTTGATCCTGTTCATCTTGTCTATCTGATGTTGTGTGATGAAAGAAGAAAGCAAGGGTGAGTAACAAGCCCACCAAAATAATATGTATAATAATTAACAATATATGAGCATTCTCATAGTACTCATGAAAGTCTTGGTCAAGAAGAAATGAACCAGGCTGATATCTTAACGCGACCAAGTCGCAAAATAATTCAGTATATATATACATATACTTTTCAAAATCTTGGAAGTCCTATGACATGTATAATATACACAAAGTTCCAGTTTATAACTGTATAAAAATATCGTTGCAAGGTGATCTCATATATCTAACATTGTCTCAACATTTTTCTGAAAATCTTTGTCATGCATAAGATAATCATTTACTAGATATAAGTTTAAAAGATGCAGTTACAAGATACTCCAATATACTTATATCTTTTCCGAATACTACTTGAACTACCACCGTTCAAGTTATAATTAGTTTCAAAAGTTCATCACCTAGATGAGACAACAAGACAAGATTTGAATAGATTCAATCTTTGAATATCATTAGAAATAATGAAGTTACGAGATACTTCATTAAGTCCCGATATATAAATATATTCATATATATCTCCCATACCTTTCCTGAAAACCTCTGTCATGTAAAGTATGAACAGAGTTGCAATATTCAATAAATTTGGAAAGGAAAGAATTTTGGCATAAACCCGATATCTTGCTGATCAGGCAAAGATACCAATAAGTAACCTTTTCTACTAATAGATGGATGAATCCCCCACCGGTCATCACCCTGGCCTCATTAGGACCTTGTGCTGGACCGCCACCCGACCTCTTACGCGATGATGGACTGCCACCCAGCCACTTACACTTTGATAGACCGTACCCCGGCTTGTCGCTTATGCCGACTCAATTAGATGGGCTTACTTCCCGAACGTTGGGTAAGTAATCAATTCATTTGTTTTCTCAAAACAGCAACCACGTTACGAATGTAAAATACACCACAGAGCTGGATCCCCCGGGTTTTGAGCGAGTATTTAAATCCACTTTGAAAGGAAGATCTTAAATATAAAAATGAGTTTTGGAGTCCACTCTAACTTTAAAAATCATTTTGAAGAATCGAAAACATTTTTAAGAATGTTTGGAGTACTGCTGATTTATTAAAATAAATCAGTCCCGATATATTAGAAATATCTGAATATTATTATTTAAATAATATTCTCATAAAGATAATCCTTATAAAAATAATCGAAGTAGAAGTTTTAAAACTCATACTTGAAATGAATATTAAATAACCAAAGATATACTTATACGAAAGTACTATCTTTATTTGAATAATCGAAAATAAGTTTGATTATCGAAACATTATTGTTTAATAAAATAAAGAATATTATTAAATAATAAGCGGAGTCATAATACCTCGAATGAATATTATAATTAATATTCATTAAATAAAATAAACGGAGTCATACATCCTCAAATGAATATTCAAATAATATTCATTAAATAATATAACTGATTCATAAGCCCTCGAATGAATATTATAAATAATATTCATTAAATAAAATAAAGTTAAAGTTATCGAATAAACCTTATTCGATTAATAGTTTTGAAAACTATAACCATATATATATGAAAATATATATTATACTCGGGAACATCGACTCCCGGTTTCGAAATATGTTCACCTTTGGGTCCCCTATACTAAGGGTAAACTCAAATACCGCTTATCTCTAGCATAGGTATTATGCAACTATAAGCATTTGAACCAACAGATATATAAATCAAGAATATGAAACAGGCATGCATATATACCATATCACATGCTACAATATATCGCAAGAATTTGCTAATAACAAATATGCATTTATCGCAAGATCATGCATATACACATATACATCACAACAACAGTTATACGGGTAGAAAACTTGCCTGAGTGCTCCCGGATAGGCTTAAGCTTAGAGTGGGTCCGATAACCTATGAATAACAACATAAGTCGGAATTAGACCCCGGTCGCTTAAGAAACTAGACTTTAACCATTTAGAGTCCTAATGTTCGCTTTCGCGCTTAATGATTCACTTAAGTCGCTTGAGTACCCGTGGCTCCACCATTTTTAATAAATTAACCATTACGAGTTTTAAGGCGATTCTTTCGCAAGTGTCTTACCAACTGCCTATTACACCTTACATAAATGTTTCATACTTCAATTAGTCATTTAAGGTCTTTAACCTATGTTTCAAAGTAAAGCGAGGGGTAATGATTCGTTCGCGAAACGTCGTTACTTAAAACGGTTGTTTCTCCTAAACCGTACATCGGAATCAAACGAACTACATATCAAAACAAAGCTCGTAACATGAACTATCTAAACATAGCAATGGTCAAAACCTAGCAGTGAGTTCCCGGGTCCTAATGTTAAGAATAAAAATAGTCTAAAGTAAATCGGGCATTACGACGGCTATGTTTACGCGATTTCCCAATTTTATACCATTCCAATTCAACCACCAATCAATCCCAATCCATCCATACAACCAAAATCCATCCTCACTACATCATAACAGCCCAATCAACTCAACATTAACAATTTATACTTATTCTTAAACTTGAATTTAAACTAAACTTAAGTCCTTTAACCAAACCATAAGATTTCAACCTTCAATTCACTACCATTCCAACCCAAACTCTAACCCAACAAGCATCAAGCTACTCTTTACTATAACTATCAAAATCATCCTAATATACAAAGTAAAGCTAGGGTTTGGAGATGTTATACCTTCCTTGAAGCTTTTAATCAATGAAAGATCCTTGGAATGCCCATGGAAGCCTTGATCTATGCTTAAGCTACCTTGAACTTTCATAAAAAAATCAAGAAAACCAAAGTTATTTCTTGAAGGTTACTATTCATCATCTTCTTTCTTGATTATTGGAAGAGATTGTGAAGGAATTAGAAGCTTAAACTTATAGGATATCCATATCTATGTACAAGGAACCTTAGATAATTACCTTGTGATTTAACAATGCTTGGAACTTGATTTTTGATTTTTCTTCCTTTGAAAAGAAGAAAAAGCCGAGAGCAATGTTGAAGAAATGAAATAATTTTGTGTTTGCTTTGATTTGTTTTTGGCTAGCTTGGTTGTTTTTGTTTTGTTTTTGGGTAATTACTTTTCTAACCTTGACTTTGTGTGGTTTTAAATCAACCACATCTCCTTCCCCTTATGTCATGCTTATGTCATGCTTATGATGTCATCATCCCTTACTTGCCCTCTTCTTATTGGTTGGATGACCTCATCATCCCTAACCTTCTTGATTAACTTTCTAATTATTTGCCTAATGACCGCTGATCTGTTATACGGTTCGCTTAACTTTCGCTTTCGTTTATCGTTTGAGGGATCATACCCGGGATCTTATTACTTGGGTTTCCTTAACCTTTCTCAATACATTATAATCCTTTTATGATCCTCTCTTATAATCCTTTAATTTAAATCATTTTTATCCTGTTACCTTATACTCAATTCTTTCCGTATCTAGTGGATTTCCGGGAAAAATCAAAGTGTTCGGAATTGGATTCTGACGATCTTTACATACACCTATATACCATATAGAGTACTAATAAAATCTCAGAATATCCATAACAGAACCCCTACATAGTGTGGCCTGAAAAATTTTCTCATTCAGCAAAAACACTATTCATAATGGTTTCAAAAATTTTCCAAAAATTGGGGTTATTACAGTATGCCTCATTACGGTTATTATAATATAGTCTAAATATATATGTATTCAATTTTTAAAAATTTTAAAATACAAGCACATAATTTTTGGTAAAAAAGGAATACGCATACTTGTAATACGTATTCATTAAATTTCAAAAATAAACATGAATATATAATATATGTGTTCTTTATTAAAATTTAATAACTAAATTCACATCTTTATAATATATATGGTAAATATTTTAGACGGAACCTATCGTGAATAAGCATATTGGATAGTTACCCTATTTTGATTTTTTTCCAACAACAATCTCGTACCGATCTCCTCCTCCGTGAAACTGAGTGATATTAGCCTGCGACGCACAAATCCAAAATTAAAAATAAAGATATGAAGTTATTATTTACACTAAATTAAATATCATAATTCGTGAAAATAAATATTGTTAAATTACGTAATTAAAAAAATTGAAATTAAGTTTAATTCTAAAATTCCAATTTACAGTTCTAATTATGCACCTAGGGATGTCAATTAATCCGAACCGACGAATATCCGATCCGAAACCCGAAGTTTTGGATATACTGAACCCGAAGTTTTGGATTTGGATTTCAACTATATCGAACCGATACCCGATCCGAAATCCGAAATTCAATCCAAACCCGATTCAAACCCGAAACCGATTAAAAGCCGACACATTTATTATAGATTATATGTAATATTTTTGATGTAATATATATAATTTACATAGTTTTCTTGTATCATTTGAGTAATAGTTGATTATTATTAAGATTGTCAATATAAGTGAAATATAACTTTTTATTTCAAAATCAACTTTTATTATGAAAGATGTACTTTGTGTATAATTATAAAAATAATAATTTTTTATGAAATACTAAATATTATCTTATCAACATATCTTAAATATTAATCAGCTTTTCAACTCGTGCAATATAAAATGTTTAACTACTTATTAATTAATATATTTTAATTTTAGCTATCATGTAAATGTGATTAATAATGTTTTCATGTATAAATAATTTTAAATTTAATTACGTTATTCGTAATTTTGGATACCCGAAAAATACCTGATCTAATCCGAAACCCGACGGATTTGGATTTGGATAACCCGAAAATATTTGGATTTGGATTTTACAAAACCCGACTCGTTGCCATCCCTATATGCACCTAATTATTTACTTTGTATAAATCTAACATATTAACTTTTACTAATACGATTATTTAAAATTAAATTTGACGCTCGTATATATACTAACAAATAAAAATTGAAGTTAAAATAAAGTTTACAAAGAATGGAAGTTAATTTGTGTTATTTGAGATTTAATTACATAAAATTTTAAAAACGATTGTATAATATTTTAGTGAATATCATGATTTGGGACCTCCTGTGTTTAAAAAAATACGGTTTCGTTTATTAATATAGATAGTTGATAACTCCTGCTAAACACGATAACGAGATTAAAAATATCGAATAATTTTTTTTAGAAAATTGAATTCACAATCTGTGCGAAAAACAAATTGAAAGTAATATATTAATATTAAATATTAAATTGGTACTTGCAAAAAATAGTTATGTAGTCGAAATCAAATCAGCTATAAAATTTTTCACTATACTTCTAATTCTACATTGTTTTACTTGATATAGAAATTTAATATATTAATTTTGTTTTTGTAAAATGAATTGTATATACTTATGAACCAAATATATGTTATTTTAGATAATTTAATATTAATTAATTTTATTTTATAGTTATCCTATAATTAGCTTTTTCAATATAGCTTATTTAATATTAATTAAGTATCGATAAATATCAATTTTCAAATTAAAAATAAATAGATTTTATTATACTTAATTTAATATTACCTAATATAATCTAGCCCGCAAGGGTTGACTCAGTTGCTTAAAGAGAGGATAACTATCCTCTTGGTCACATGTTCGAATCTCACGAGAGGAGAATTTATGATTATGCCTCTTAGTCAAAGCATGTCGCTTAAATACGGTTTACCTTGATTCACGTGGTTTGCAGGTTATTACGTGAATCCGTAGGGTGACTGCGGGTTATCTACGATAAAAAAAATATAATCTAAATATAACCCATGTGATAGATGGTAACAAATATAATCGTTAAGTCAATAACTTTCAGTTTAAAAGTTAATAAATGTCACTAAAATTATTTTATTACCTATTATTTTTAAAATAATATTATCCAATTTGAAAGTAAATCGGCGTAGGATTGACATTAATTGATAGAAAATAAAGTTTATACTAAGTCAATTCGTGTTAATAGTTTATTTAGTAGTTAGTAGTGTTTCAAATTAAAAGTAAATATATGTTATTTTACTTAATTTAATGCAACTTAGTAAAATTTTAATATAATTCATTATTCTCTTAAAAATATTTTGTATTTTATAAAAATAAATACACGATTGAATATGGACACTTACTAAAAAGAAAATAAAGTTTATATAAGTAAATTTGTGTTGAAAACAAAGTTTATAGAATAGGAGTAAACTTATGTTAGGTACTTTATTATTTTTAGTACCAAATTATATATGTTTAATAAAATATATAGATTATTATAACTAGTTTTACAACCCTCTTCATTAATTTTTTTATATTATTTAAAAACTATAATTTAGTTAATTTTAAATATTATATAATGGATGAGAGTTGGACTACTAACCTTATTAGTATACTATGAATAATAATATTAATATTTATTATTGACGGGATCCGAATCTGAAATTTGAATAATATATATATATATAATAATAATATAAATTTGTTGTTGCGGTTCGAACAACATATATATTTGTTGTTAGGCATCAAAGATGAGTTATTTATATTATTTTAGTATTTAGATCTAAGGTTTTTATTAAAAATATTAGACGGTAAAGATTAGACTGTCATGAATAATTTGCCCCTCGGCACTGAACCGATCAACTGAACCGGCTAAACCCTGGGACTTATGAGGTACCAACTAATAATTGCAAATTGCAATGCAACTAGGAAATATAGATTTATAAAGTTATTAACTTCGAATCTGATTCTGAAATAGTTTGTACCAAAGTCTTTATAAAGACCATAATGTAGCTAAAATATTATATCATACCTAGTTCATTGATCTTTAAGGTTTAGGGTAATTTGTGTATCCAACACGGTGAAAGTTATGGAATACATAAACGAACGTCTATTAGTTACACAAAGTATACAATACAATGATCCATTGGCCATCACAAGTCTATCTCATAAAGATTGCGAAACAATCAGGAAGAAACATCGAATACTTGTTGAAGGTGAAGATGTTCCACCCCCAATATGCAACTTTGAGGACATGCAATTTCCGGAACCTATTTTAGTCAAGTTAGCAGAGAAAGGCATTGTGCAGCCCACACCTGTTCAAGTCCAGGCTCTTCCTGTGATTTTATCAGGCAGGGATATGATCGGGATGGCATCGACAGGGTCTGGTAAGACATTGGCATTTGTGTTGCCAATGATCATGATGGCTATTCAAGAAGAATATGTGATGCCTTTTGTTGGTAGGGAAGGACCATTAGGTTTAGTAGTATGTCCATCTCGAGAGCTTGCTAAGAAAATATACGATGTTGTGGAGGAGTTTGTTGAATGTACGAGGGAGTATAATGATTATCCGGTTATAAGGTCGATGCTTTGCATTGGTGGTGTTGATATGAGGGCCCAACTGGAGATCTTGAAGAGAAGTGTTCATATTGTCGTAGCTACACCTGGCAGGTTGAGCGACATGTTAAGTAGAAATTTGATGAATCTTGATAATTGTCGATATTTGGTTCTGGATGAGACTGATAGAATGATGGATTTAGGGTTTGAGGATAACACGAGGGAATTGATTGATTGCTTTAGGGATCGAAGGCAGACGATTTTATTTTCTGCTACTATGCCAAAGAAAATTCGAGATTTTGCAAGGTCTGAATTGGTTAAACCTGTTATTGTCAATGTTGGTACAGCAAGTCTCAATGTCATTCAGGAAGTAGAGTATGTGAAGCAAGAAGAAAAGTTTCCATGCCTTCTCAAAGGCCTTGAAAAGACTCCTCCCCCTGTTTTAGTATTTAGCGAGAGCCAGGCTGATGTCGATAAAATACACAAGTATTTGATTTCTAAAGGAGTTGAGGCTGTGTCAGTTCATGGTGGTAAAGGTAATGAAGAGAGACAACATGCAATATCCATTTTTAAAGCAGGCAAGAAAGATGTGTTGGTTGCCACTGCTGTGGTCTCAAAGAGTTTCGATTTTCCTAATATTCAACATGTGATCAATTTCGATATGCCAGAACAAATTGAGAAATATGTCTATAGGATTGGAAGATGTGGAGAAGCTGGAATTGCGACGACATTCATCACCAGGAGGCAGAGTGAAACAACTCTTCTCGATCTGAAGCAAGTCTTGGTAGAAGCTAAACAGAAGGTACCTCCTGTGCTAGCTGAGCTGAGTGATGAAACAGAAGTAGTAGCTTTTGGTAATGCAAATCAGTTTAAGGTCTGTGCAAATTGTGGTGAACTTAGTCATTGTATTCAAAATTGTCCTAAACTAGAGCGTCAGAATATTCAAGTTGGTGGCTACATATATGAGGGACAGTTTTGGGACAGAAGGCTTTAGAACGTAATTTTGAGGGTCATTGTTAAGTATCGACTAGCAATATAAATCATAATCTGTGTACCTAATTTTTTTGGCATCTTATGCATATATATACTCCAAGTGAATGAGAAAGTATTGTTTCTGGTATTCTGTAGTTCTTAATAGTACTAATTTGCTGGCAATAGAAGTGTTTCTGTCTCTGTGTATGTCAGTGCCATCTTGCTTGGTTTCTAATAATAACAAAACCAAACTTAGTCAAAAACTTTGTATCACACAAGTACATACAATGCTTTCACATTTGAAAGTAACAAGTAACATCAACATACACACACAAGTAACAAGAGAAAATACATATAAACAGTAAAAGAATGTGACCAAGAGAAAAATACTTATAAACAGTTGAAGAATGTGGCCAAGAGTATCATCCAAAAATTACAGCAAGAGGATTGCATATAAGAATCAATCACATCTGAACTAATCCAACAACTAAAACTATGATACTATGGTAGTATGTGAAGGTGACACTATGATATATTCAACAACTCAAGCTATGGTAGTATGGTGAATGTGACACTATGATATATTCAACAACTCAAACTAATCCAAGAAGCAGACACATCAATCAGTACAAGGGAACATGCTCTCTGTGTAGGTAGTGGCTTCAAAACAGTCACAGTCTGCAATTTCCGGGATCTCCACGACCTTGAACTTGCCATCTTCACAGCTGTAAACCACTATATTAGATCCAATTCCAAACACAATGTCACGCTTCTCTGACATATAAAGCAGCGCAGGGGGTGCACTCAAAGCCGGCATGCTTAGCAACTTCGTCCACGAATCCTTGACACCGTATTCATTTTGTATCCACAAATCAGCTCGGGTATCTTCATAGTTGCAGAATACACATAAGCTATGTCGAAGTGTACCTAACAACAAAGTGTGTTCGGTATCATTGAGTAGATCATATATTGGTTGAAGAACAACTCCAAATCTTTCTGATTTCAGATTAAATGAGACAATAATCGGAGAAGAAATTGTAGATTGAGTTGTTAACCAGTGGAGAGATCCGTTTGTAAACTGACCAGGATAATCAAGAGGCCCATAAGGAATATTAGGAACTACCCCAAAGGGAAAAGCCTCAACTTGCCTCCATTTACCGGATTTTAAACCAAAAACCCTAACATCAGTCTCATATGTGTTCAAACCTGAATTGTGGCAAAGGATTGAAACAACCTTGAAATCCTTACTATAAGCATCATACCCAAACCCGTAAACAAGATAAGCATCATTGCCGTACACGTCAGGATCATATGTGGGCAATTCCCTGAATTTTTCTGTACTTGGGTTCCACAAGATTACAAATTCTTCATCAAAAACAAAACATACCAGGCCTTTGCAAGAACTTACTATTTCGATGCAGCGATGAGGTTTCTTTGGATAATCAAGATCGATAGAAACACAACTATTATGATCAACCAATTCAGACAAAAGACATCTTCTCATTTCAAAATTTTCAAGATTGTTCTTGAAGGTAACAAGTAGTTGATGTGATGGACCAGTAGAGGTTCTCATGCTTTTGGATTCATCATCGGATGGACCTTTAGAACTTCTGCATTTAGATTGATAATCTGATGAACCTTTAGAACTTATCCACTTTTTGGATTCACCCTCTTCTTCTAAACACTCCTCTGTTATGTAGGGGGTGATAATACGGGTGTTCTCATTTATCTGCAAGAAACCTGCATAACTGATTCTTGATCCACTAATCTTATTAAACTCGTGCTTTGAATTATGCTCCTGGTTAAATCGGCCTGGGAGATTCAGGGAATTTTCATAGCATTCTCCACAAAGGTCGAATCCAGATGTTCCATTGCAGTCTCTGCAATGGTACCGGTTCCCAGTTACTGGCAACATCTGAATAATCAGAAAAATTCAAACATTAGTGGAATTCTTTTGAAAATGACAATGATTTATATTATAAATGTGGTCAAGGGATAAGGCATAGATAAATCAAAAGCCTACCCCACAGTGATCACACCCAGACTTATAATGCACAACAGGTCCGTCGCCAGTCACCCATGCTGGAAAGACAAGATTTGCACAGTGTACAGTAGCAACTTCATCATTGTGCTTTTGAACTTCAGTGGAGTCTGTGTAGAGATATCAAGTAAGGCAAATTGATGAGTATAAAGTTGCAGTTGACCCCAAAAACAAGTAGAGGAATAATGTATCATATCAGAAAGCATCATGTTACAATTGTTTGTACATAAGAAGAGTTCTAGAGAGTCAATATTTATAAAGATTTCGGACATACCACGCTGACGAATGGTACTCCACAGTGAAGACAGTTTTCTTTCTTCGAATTCTTCAGGAAGATGAAGCCTAATCAGATGTTCTAATGCAAAGCATTTATTCACAAATCCATTTGGTTGCAGACATTCACAAACCGGACATTTATACAACTGATAGTGTATACACTCTTCACAGTGAACTGCAGTAAGTCAGATGATAGAGTAAACAAAAGCATCCCCAGTTGAGTTTATGTACTTTAGATATGAGTTAGTCAATTACCGTGTCCACAGTTAAGAACCACAGGTTGGTAGAGCAATCTATTACAGGATGCACACAGTAGGTGCTCGTCAAGCTTCTTCCCATATTTAATATGCCAAAGATGAGGGGAGAACTTGCCCCTTTTTTCTTCTTCTTCTGAACGAAAACGAGAAACAGAACAAATTTAATACAATTTAAATCTAGTTTCCATAAAAAAATGTAAATGCTGGAAATCCTTGACTGCCTTAAATGTCCTAGTTGGTATACAAAATTATTCAAAAATGAAAAAATTTAGAGCACCAAGCTACAACAATATACACCTTACTGTGTTAGCTACAGACAGTTTACGAAAACTAAAAATAGTAAGTGATACATAATAGATCCGTGAAAGAAATGCTTGGGTACTGCTTAAAGGTAAACTGTTGGAGTCCAAGAACTTGGTCTATATGGATAAAGATGAAAATATATGTGCAAAACTAGAATATACCAACTTATCTCCTCTTATTGTGTTACCCGCATTTCTTTGACACCAGATGTTATTAGATCTTTTTCCAAGTCGTAACGAATGAAGCATAGTCGGTCTTAAGCTTTTATAAGTTATCTAGCATATACAGTGTTTGATTATTACTTCTCTCTGAAGTTCGTTTAGGACCTTTAGGCCTTCAGTATGTTAGTGGTAATACATCTACATCCTTTATTAGTAACAAGATGATGTACGTAATAAGATATATGCATTTGAGCTGTAAGTTAATCCTTATCTTATAACCGTATCTAAACGAATTAAGTGTCTGATTCTGCATCTAAACAAAACATTTACACATACAAGCAAAACACTATTTGCAATTAATGACGATACAAGGGATCTTTTCACTTCTATCTTGTCGAATATGAAAATATAAGAGAAAATCCATATTCAGTTAATCATTTCTACCTTGTTTAATAAGGAAATCCCTCTATCCCATTTGTATAAGTATCACGATATAAATGGCAATTTTCTTATCAAAAATTCACCTTTTCATGTCTACCTAGTCTAGTATTAAAATTAAAAGTGGAGTACAAGCAAGCCAACTAAAATATAATGTCTTAATAAAATTCCTTTTCAATATAAGTCATCTACCAAATATTCATTTCAAGAATTTATACTCCCTATCAAACAATCCTAATACTTTTGCTATTTTCGCTAGAATAGTTGAGTAACTTATTTATAGGGGATGGAAATGAAGTAGTATATCATTATTCACATTCATCTCTTAGTAATGTTTAAAAACTAAAATAAAGTATCTAATAAAAGAATATGAAGTTAGTTAACAATATGGGAACACCCTTATTGTGTCATGACTAAGAGGGCAAAACTGAAGAGCCCGGGTGAAAAAGGTGATTACTAACAAGCAGCCAGAATTCGGAACCAAGCCATGGAATTTTGAAAAAAAAATATCACTAGTGCAACTAGCAGCACTAGTCATTAGGGTCATAAATTCAATAAATCTTTAAGGTCAGGTCACTGAACAACATGATCTCCTGAGAACACCAAAATCAAAAATGCTTTTAAAATCAAAACTACAAACTAAATAAAGGCAAACAAAAAGAGAAAAGAAAGTCAAGTTTCTCTTAAAGAATGTAATCAAAATTAAAAATGAATAAATATATATATATTAATGTAGATTTAATTACTGCAGCGTCATTAATTTACACTACAACAAGCATCGTGCTCAAACATCTCCTGTGGCTAACAACATTTACATGCAGCCAAAAGACATTGCAAATGCTGGAACAGTCAAAGGTCCTTATCTTGGAGTTTGGACATTGAGATCCTAATTTATTTCTGCTTAATATTTTCAGGCAGGATCTACAAAGAACTTAAGGAATACCTCTAAGAACCAAAAGAAAAAGGACTCCTCCAACTAGCCTTGCATATTTGGTGCACAAGAAATGATTTTTACTTGGTAACAGATCCAATCTTAAAAAACCAACCATCAGTGTATGTGCATCACAAAGTTACACATTTTATGAGAGTGTAAATCAGAACAAATCTTGCAGATATCCTAAGTACTATTCTAAGACTTGAACAGTCGCATCAAATTCCTTAATACCTGAACAGTTATACCATGATTAAATTTGAAAACCAAGTAAATCCCGGTGGAAAATATATATATAGCAAGTGTTTAGTAACGCACCTTTGACTTGAAGTTCTCTTCTTTTGTAGACTGCAGGGTACAGGTCCAAAATCACATAGTGAAGCATTTTACAGATTCTGGGGAAGTGGTCATATGTGTGCCGACACACGGGACAAGAAGATGTTGTGATTTCTCCCATAGAATTGTACACACACCAAAAGCATGACATATGGCCACATTCTGAAAATAGGGTGAAATAAATACAATTGTACTATAAAACAGTGAGCATTATGTGGAATTGTGGATTCACATTGACATACCTAACACAACTGGCTTATACACAAGATCCCTACAAAATAAAAAAAGAAATATCATTGAGACACATTAAAATGAAATACAAACAATTTAGGCAAGAACCACTTCAAAATGGTAAAAAACAATGATGGCCATTATAAGATTATCAAATTTCCTGCTGTTTTGAGTCAATACAGGTTTCTTTTGGTTATGTAATACTTCATCTTCACACACCCTCCAAAATTACACTTAAACATCAATCCAAAACCTGCAATATTAGTCCTAATCATTAATATAAAATTCTCCAAGATTACTCATAAACATTAATCAAAAACCTCCAAGATTACTCATAAACATTAAACAAAACCAACAAGATTACTCATAACATTAATCCAAAAACCTACAAGATTGCTCCTAAACATTAATAAAAAAATCTCCAAGATTACTCATAAACATTAATCAAAAACCAACAAGATTACTCCTAAACACTATTCAATACCCTCCAAGATTACTCATAAAACACCAATGAAAACCCTCCAAGATTACTCCAAAACAGTAATTAAAACCCTCCAGGATTACTCCAAAACACTAATCAAAACCTCAAGATACTTGAAGACAAAATACAATTGTAAACAATATACAGAGGAACACTCACAGACAAATGCAGCACTTGAACTCTTCATCATAATCTTCCTTTCCACTTGAAGAATCTTGTTCTTGATCATCCCTCTTTTTTTCTTCATCTTTTATTTCCAACATTTTGGTCTTAATCGAACAAGAAGTTGTCTTGTCTTGACACTTGTATTTCTTATGATGCTACTCGAATTTCAAGTTAGATTTTCCAACTGAGAATAACCCTCTTCTAATGTGAGCTTCCTTTCAGAGAGCTTGTGTTTATATACTAGGATAGTGGCTTGTTACTTGTAAGAAAGCTGAACCAACTTTTTCAAATTTATATTCGTTGTTTATAGTATTGATTTTAAGAAGGTTCTTGTTCCCCGATAATCGTGAATAGTTAACGAACACACTATTTCCTGGCCTTTGGATCGGGAGATTAAAAAAAAAAATTCCCGTTCCGCGCTTTTTATCCGCGGACAGACATCCCTTCCGCGCTTTTTTTCCGCGGAACGGGTAATTACCGTTTTGCCCTTAATGAGCTTCCGCGGATATTATGCGCGGATGGCCCGAAAACATATAACCAACAACAGACGGGTTGTTTTGTTCTTGTTAACCTAAAATAGAAGCAGTACAGGCGATTTATGGCGATTTTAGGGGCGATTGAAGGGTGATTAAGTGTTCTTCATAAGTTTCTTTCGATTCCAAGCTATTAAGGTTAGCTTTCTTAAGTTTCTTTTCGATTCCAATTCATATGTGTATGTGTGTATAACGTGTATGTATAGAATT
Organism: Apium graveolens; assembly: GCF_009905375.1. NCBI lineage: Eukaryota > Viridiplantae > Streptophyta > Magnoliopsida > Apiales > Apiaceae > Apium > Apium graveolens. Next base: position 265,671,878 of record NC_133654.1, on the reverse strand, counting down.
GTGATTGTATTGATGTATGATTGTGATTGAATAGATTTGTGATTGTGTAGAATTATGATTGTGGGCCTAATTCGATTTTTGGATTGTGGTGTATAAAATTTTGAATTGTGGATTGTGGTTGTATAGAATTTCGAAATTTGGATTTCGAAATTTGGATTGTGATTATATACAAATTTGAATTCTGATTGTATATGTTGGTTTCGAATTTGGACTGTTGGTTTGGTTTCGAAGTGGTTTGGTTTCTTAGAATTGCGATTGTGATTGTTGGCTTGGTTTTGAATTCTGAAGTGTATATTTCGAAGTGGTTTGGTTTCGATGACTTGTTTTGTGCGACTTGTTTCGATTGTGTGACTTGTTTTTGTGTGACTTGTTTTTGTTAGTAATTGTTTTGTTTAATTGCAATTGGTGAGAATTTAGGAATTGTTCTTGATTATTAATCTAGGATGATGATTGTTAAATGATTGTACACAATGTTGATTATGTTGTTGTTTTGTTTGTGTAATATTGTTGAAGTGATGAACTAGGTCATATTTATTGAATTCTTTTCATGTTTATTGTTTCAGGATGGATAATATATTGACGGGTCCAGTTAGTCATGCCGTTATTTTTTATAACGATTACCATGTGAGTTCGGATGTTTGGGAGGGGCATGAGCGCAGTTGGAGTGTTATTGTGGGAACAGGAATATGCGTAAGTGGGTATTGTCTGATGCGCAGAAGGACTTGTTGCATAGCCTTAGTTTCAGTGTGTTTTCAAATCCGGGTGTGGTGTTACAGAATGATGCTAGGCTTGTCACGACACTTGTAGAGAGGTGGCGGCCCGAGACAAACACTTTTTTCATGAGACAAGGGGAAATGACAGTGACTCTGGAGGATGTTGGGTATATCTTGGGTTTACCGATCGCTGGACGTCCGATAGTTGGTGATGTACTTGATAGTGGTGCGGGGTACTTTGCTACACACTGGTTTGAGCCGTTGAATGACGAGGAGGTGAAGTTGGCATATGGTAGGGGAGGCATAAAGTACACATGGTTGTTTCAGACATATGGGATGGCTGATCCGGGTCCTGATCCGAGGAGGATTGCTATCCACACATGCATACTTGCTCCTGGTTGTTGGTTCTGTGTTGTTTCCTACTAGTAGTAGGAATGTTGTGCACCCGAGGTACATTGTACACCTTCGTTCACTTACAACTTTGCATTCATGGTCCTGGGGTTCTGCTGTCCTATCTTATTATTACCGGGGGCTAGAGCATGCAGCACAGAAGGGGGCAAAGATGATATCTTGTTGTATGTGGTTGTTGCAGTTGTGGGCATATGAGCGGTTCTTGATTGGGAGACCTCTTCCGGATCCTATCAGGGATTCTTACCAGTTGCTGAGTTCTGGGCTAGGCTGGAAGATGTTGTTGTTGAGGAGGGGGGGAGGAGGAAGATCTGGAGGAGGAGCCTAAGGGAAGAAAGGGGAAAAAAGAAAATGAGGCGAAGGAGGTGAAGGAAAAGGAGGTTACTGGTAGGGGTAAGGGTAGGGGGAAGAAGGGGACAGAGGTGAAGGAAAAGGAGGTTACTGGTAGGGGTAAGGGTAGGGGAAAGGGTGGGAAGGGTAAGGGTAAGGCTGATGATGTTGTTGATGATGCTATGGAAGAGGATGTTCCTGGGGGAAGGGATTGTTATTGCTGCTAAGAGGAAACGGGGGACAGGTAGGCGAGACAGTAGATTGGCGCCTCATCATAGCTTGCCACATTACAGAGGCGAGTTTGATGTAGTAGCATGTGATATTGTGGAGTGGACACCATATGCCCACTTTCACGAGGTGGAGGATGATTCAGATGGTGACCATGACATATCTGATTACGATTGGGAGGCTCATTACTTTGGACTGGCCAGGATTCCGGTGTTATGTTATGAGGTTGTTGAGTATCAGCATTCTGGCAGGGTGATGAGACAGTTTGGGTTCAGGCAGGGTATCCCACGGTCACCGGTGAACATGACAGAGTATAGGAAGCCTATGATTCCGTTCAATCCTTATAACTGGTGTGGGATATGGTTTGCAGAGATTGGTGAGTGGACCTGTTTCAGTCATCACCCGGAGGTTGTAGTGGCACACCAGCCAGATTCAGTTGATGACACGGGCTATATGCAGTGGTACTCAGACATTGCACGGATGCGTGTGGGGAGGTCACTACCAGTGCCAGAGCCACAGTACAGCACGAGGGAGTTGTTTAACAACGCCCAGGCATTTGACCTTGTAAGTTTTTAATAACTGTTTCCCTTGTACTCCCATATAACTTTATCCTTGTCCTAGCATCTGATTATATGTCACAACTGTCATTGCAGATACAGAAGGGCTTGGCATGCTTGCAGGCTATGGATAACAGCATTCCCCCTGAGTATGCTGAGGAGTTTGGGAGGATTGCACCTATATTTGTGGAGCCTTACTGTCGATTCATGCAGGATATTAGAGGTCCGGCTTATAAGGCTCCATCATTCCAGCATGTTCTTCTATCTCCCGAGGCGATGAGGCCTATATCTGGAGGTAGTCGACAGCCAGATGTCATTGACATGGTGTCTCAGGCCCCGACACAGGCTTCTATATTTACAGCAGGTTCTTCTTCCAGGGCGGAAAAGATGGATGTTCGTCGCCCTGTTGAAGAGAAATAGGAGATTAATAAAGGGGCTCAAGTGGGAGAGGATGGAGGCTATTAGGAGGGATTGGGGATGGGGCGGTTTGGAGGTGTCGGCTCCTATTAGACACGATCTCATGTGGACATTGGATGCAGCTGTTATGCAGAGTTTGGAACCCAAAGCATGGCTAGATGATAGGATCATATATGCTTACATGGTATGAACTTTAAAATTAGTTCATTCATTCTTGTTTTTCCTTTTATTTCATTTCGGGTTTTTTTATTATACAATTGTTGTGTGATAATCTGTTTGTTGTTGTGGTTGTTGCGTGATCGTGAGGAAGCAATAGCTGCAGCGGGGGTTTATCTGAGGGTACCTTCGTACTACTTCATGGATCCACTTTTTCGGTAGTTGAGATTGAATTGCCCCCGCCATGGCTTGATCTTGATCGATAATAATAGCCAAGGGTGCTTTCCCTTAAACGACCTATAACCAAGTACCCAAAACCCACTCAAATGTAGCCTTCAACTCATCACGCATTAGTGCAAATCCAAAGAGAACCGATTGATAGTGACGGTTCACCCCGGTGAAAGGCACAAACGGCATAGCATACCTATTTGTCCGATAAGTTGTATCGAACACAACCACATCATCAAAATTTTTGTAGGCCAACAAGGACCGAGGGTCAACCCATAAGAGACACTTCAATCTTCCTTCTTCATCAATAAGAGTGCGAATAAAAAAATTTCATCCACTTTCCTCCTCTAACCGATGTAACAAATCCAATCCCGCTTGAGCATCATTCACACCAAAATTATCCTTTCTAAAATCACGCAACACATTTCTCAAATGTTGAGCATTAAACCCTACTTGTTCCGCCCCTCCGTGCATTTTTCCAAATATATTCATTTGTTGCCTAGGTGCGATACCCGAAATATGAAGGCTCTTAATTAAATTCTTTTGGGCGGCGGTTACATGTCGTTCCCTTTTAATCAAACCCATCTTAGAAGGAGACACAACTTCGTGATTGTGATTTAACTCCAAGGACGTTATCTCCCAATGACTTGTTTTTCGCCTATTAATCACATTAAATCCTAAATTTACAACCACTTCTTGGAATTTTATCTCTACGCCTTTTTTTCTTCGTACTGTCTATACTTTCAATCAAAATTTCATCATCATCTACGCGTTCCTTATCGCGGTTCTCTCCCGCTAAATTACAAACATAAGTATGGGCATATATTGATTTGTCGACACGCTTTTGTGTATTTTGGATCTTAATTACAAAACCATTTCTCAAAGCGTAAACCCTAATTACATTCTCCGCGGCTACTAAATTTAGGAAATTTTGAGTCAAGAAAGAAATTACCATATGTTCTTCTTCAACAACACTACTACCCTTATCTCACTACTATCATGCATAACCTCACTACTTTCATGCAAAAATTCATTTACAAACCTATTTTCACAAACAAAAACTTCTTCATCACAATCATCAACAAGATTCACATAGGGTACACTATCATTACGCAAACAACTACCACTAACATCATCAACTTCATTATTTACAACATCATGAACAACTTTATAAATTTTTTTCAAAGCTTTTCTACCTTCAAATCTAGTAAACATCTTATCCATAATGAAAATAAGAAAAAAGTAAGAAATGTAGCTTACCCAATGCAATATAGTAACCAAGGATGAAAAAAAGCTGTGAATCCCCCCAAAATCACTCTCCAATCAGCCAAACTTGCAGAATTGGTAAAGTATGATTGTCCTAGGTGATAAACTGTAAAGTACAGTGCTTCCGCGTATAATATCCGCGGAAGGGGAACAGGCTCCGCGGATAAAAAGCGCAGAAGGTATGTCTTTCCGCGGATAAAAAGCGCGGAACGGGGATTTTTTTTTTAATCCTTGTGTTCGTTAACTGTTCCCTGACACACGATTGTCAGGGAACATGACCCTTTTAAGAATGTGAATAATAAAATATAATACTCTTTCTGTTTTTTTATATGCTCATTTGACTTTCTTGCACACAATTCCAAGTTCTTTGACCATATAGATAAAATAATATTTTTTTAAAATTTTTCTTTGTAAATTAAATTTTAGTTATATTTTTTTATTCAAAAAAAAATATTATTCTAACTATGCGGTCAAATCACTTAGAAGTGTGTGCACAAAAGTCAAACGTCGTATAATAAAAAACAGAGGGAGTATATGAGTAAATTTCGTTATCGCATTTCAAAATTAGTCGCCATCCAACAGAAGAAGGGTGTTTTCAAGAAGACTAACGTATATCCAACACACCGATTTGAGGATCGTGTTTAAAAAAAATTACCCTTTCCCTGTAGGGGAAAGACCGTTTGCATTAGTCTTTCCGTATATTATGCGTGAAACGAGTAAATACGAAAATATCTTTAAAATATATACGCGTAAGGTCTCGAATCAGTTTAAACCCGAAAGATCAACCCATTTTTCGGGTATTCAGTCAAAATACATTCGATCAGAGTTTTAACCGCGATTTCGTGGCGAACTGGAGGATATTTTCCTGCAACTCACCGATTCCATCCTTTTTTCATCGATTTCACCCACGTTTCTCCTACAAGATTCGTAATTTCGTTTAAATTAGGATTTTAATTCGGGTTTTTAGAGTTAGGGTTCATGGAAATGCATACAAGAATTATACATACGATTTGTGTGTATATATTCATTCGTAAATACTTTATTTGTATACATGGATTTCTTTAATCATAATTTCAGTCGTAATTTGTGTGTAATTTTAATTTGTATGTACGGGTTAAGCGATAATTGTTTGTATGTACGGGTTAAGGGTGTAAATCCAGTTTTTATGTACATTATGAATGTTAATTGTGTTTAAAATTGTTTGGGAATACACTTTTATAGTTCTTGACTGTTAGATGTTAGATGAATGTTCTCAAAGAAAGATGAAGAAAAATTTAATTAGATGGTTGTTCAATTAGAGGGTTGTTGAATTCATGAATTTGTATCGATAATTTTGAAAGAATTTATATAGTCATTTTAGGAAACATTATGAAATTATTTTAGTAAATATGAATGTGATGATGTGGTCAATTTTTAATGTAGGATGTGTAGTTGAAGTATCTAATGTTGAATTATATGTATATTGTTTCAGGATGGATAACATATTGTCGGGTCCAGTTATTCATACCGTTATCTTTGATAACGAGTATCATGTGAGTTCAGAAGCTTGGGAGGGACATGAGCGGGGTCCTTTGGAGTGTTATTGTGGGAACAGAAACATGCGTCGTTGAGTTTCGTCTGATGCTCAGAAGGACTTGTTGCATAACATTGGTCTTGGTGTGTTTGTAAATCCGGGTGTGATGTTGCAGAATGATGTGAGGCTTGTTACGACATTTGTGGAGATGTGGCGTCCCGAGACCAACACCTGCATTTAATGTGGGATGTGTAGTTGAAGTCTCAATGTCATTCAAGAGGTAGAATATGTGAAGCAAGAAGAAGAAAAGTTTGTCGGCCTTCTTAAAGGCCTTCAAAACACTCCATCACCTGTTATAATATTTAGCGAGAGCCAAGCCGAATTTGATAAAATACACGAGTATCTGATGTCAAAGGGAGTCAAGGATGTGTCAGTTCATGCTGGTAAAGATAATGAAGAGAGACAACATGCAATATCCTATTTTTAAGCAGGCAAGAAAGCAGTGTTAGTGGCCGCTGATTTGGTCCCAAATGGTTTCGATTTTCCTAACAATCATCACGTGATCAGTTTTGAAATGCCAGAATAAATTGAACACTATATACATAGAATTGGAAGATGTGGAGAAACTGGAATTGCAACGACATTCATCAACAGCAGGCAGAGTGAAACCACTCTTCTCGATCTGAAGCACGTGTTGATAGAAGCTAAACAAACAGAAGCAGTAGCTTTTGGTAATGCAAGTTTGTCTAATGACTGTGCAAATTGTGGTGGACCTTGTCATGGTATTCAAAGTATTAAACTGGAGCATCTGAATATTCAAATGGCGCAATTTTGGGATTTAAATGCAGGTCACTAGTGGTTTATGTGACTGGAGGTTGTGATTTGTACTAAACTCTAATGTTAAGTAATTGGCATTTGGGCAGTAAATCAGTGTTTATATATGTCTAAAATGACACAAGATTTAAAGATTAGGCAGTTTGTTGGCCATATCATATTTTATTTTATCCAACATTGACAATAACATCTACTCCCAGTGTATGATCTGTTAGATTCTAAGTACCCAATTCTGCTCACTTGTTCGAAATTTTTTAAGACCCAATTGTCACTAGCAATCCAAAAAAAGAAGAAGACATTAGTAAGATAAAAAGGCTTATGGATGATGAATGATCTATTTTTTAAATTTCAGCTTGATATTATTAATCAACTGTTTTCAACTCACATAAAATTCAAAATCTCCTAATTTTAGTCCACATAGGACTAGTGTTCCAGCTACAACTAGAATGCAACTAAAAAAGAGTTGTTCAACTTTACCCACTTCTAATTTGATTTGGAAACAGTGAACATCAAAGTCTATATAAAGACCAAAGTATAGATAAATCTCATACATAGATTATTTATCTGTCAAGATTCAGGTAGTTTTTACGAAATTAAATTTGTGCAGAAGCCATGTAAGACATAAACGAAAGTCTATTACTTCCACAAAGTTCACAGCACAATGAACCATTGCCTACAGAGTGGAAGCCTCCATTGGCCATTATAAATATATCTCATAAAGATTGCGAAACAATTTGGAAGAAAAATCGAATACTTGTTGAAGGTGAAGATATTCCACCTCCGATAAGTTTTTTCGAGGACATGCAATTTTCAAAACCTTTTTTGAGAAAGTTGGCAGAGAAAGGCATTGTGCAGCCAACTCCTATTCAAGTTCAGGCTCTTCTTATGAATTTATCAGGAAGGGATATGATGAGGATGGCGTCGACAGGGTCTGGCAAGATGTTGTCATTTGTGTTGCCAATGATCATGATGGCTATTCAAGAAGAACATATAATGCCTTTTGTTGGTAGGGAAGGACCATTAGGTTTAGTAGTATGTCCATATTGAGAGCTTGCTAAGAAAATATACGATGTTGTGGAGGAGTTTGTTGAATATACGAGGGAGTATAATGATTATCCGGTTATAAGGTCGATGCTTTGTATTGGTGGTGTTGATACAAGGTCACAATTGGAGATATTGAAGAGAAGTGTTCATATTGTTGTAGCTACACCTGGAAGGTTGAGCTGCATGCTAAGTTAAATTTGATGAATCTTGATAAATATCGATATTTGGTTCTGGACGAGGCTGATAGAATGATGGATTTAGGTTAGGATAACATGAAGGAATTTATTGATTGTTTTAGAAAACAAAGGCAAAAAAATTATGTTTTCTGCAATCATGCCAAAGAAAATCTGAGATTTTGCTAGGAGTGTGTTGGTTAAGCCTGTTATTGTCAATCTTGGTAAAGAAGGATCAACAAGTCTCAATGTCATTCAGGAGGTAGAATGTGTGAAGCAAGAAGAAGAAAAGTTTTCCGGCCTTCTTAAAGGCCTTCGAAAGATTCCACCACCTGTTATAGTATTTAGCAAGAGCCAAGTTGAAGTCGAAAAAATACACGAGTATCTGATTTTAAAAGGAGTCGAGGTTGTGTCAGTTCACGGTAGTAAAGATAATGAAGAAAGACAACATGCAATCTCCTCTTTTAAAGCAGGCAAGAAATAGGTGGTGGTGGCCACTGATGTGGTCTCAAAGGGTTTCGATTTTCCTAATATTCAACATGTGATCAATTTGGATATTCCAGAAGAAATTGAACACTATATCCATAGGATTGGAAGATTTGGAGAAACTGGAATTGCAACGACATTCCTCAATAGCAGGCAGAGTGAAACCACCCTTCTCGATCTGAAGCACGTGTCGATAGAAGCTAAACAAACAGAAGCATTAGCTTTTGGTAATGCAAATTTATGTAATGACTGTGCAAATTGTGGTGGACCTTGTCATGGAATTCAAAGTATTAAACTGGAGCATCTGAATATTCAAGAGGCACAATTTTGGGATTTAGATGCAGGTCACTGGTGGTTTATGTGACTGCAGGTTGTGATTTGTACTAAACTGTAATGTTAAGTAATTGGCATTTGGTCAGTAAATCAGTGTTTATATATGTCTAAAATGACACAAGATTTGAAGATTAGGCAGTTTCATATTTTATTTTATCCATCATTGACAATAACATCTACTCCCATTGTATGATCTATTAGATTCTAAGTACCCAATTCTGCTCACTTGTTTGAAATTTATTAAGACCCAATTGTCACTAGCAATCCCAAAAAAAAGACATTAGTAAGATAAAAAGGCTTCTGGATGATGAATGATCTGTTTTTTAAATTTCAGCTTGATATTAATAATCAAGTCTTTTCAACTGACATAAAATTCAAAATCTCCTAATTTTAGTCCACATGGGACTAGTGTTCCAGCTACAACTAGAATGCAACTAAAAAAAATGTTCAACTTTAATCACTTCTAATTTAATTTGGGAACAGTGAACATCAAAGTCTATATAAAGACCAAAGTATAGATAAATCTCATACATAGTTTATTTATCTGTCAAGATTTAGGTAGTTTTGCGAAATTAAATTTTTGTAGAAGCCATGGAAGACATAAACGAAAGTCTAGTACTTGCACAAAGTTCACAGTATAATGTACCATTTCCTACAGGGTGGAAGCCTTCATCGGCCATTAAAAATCTATCTCGTAAAGATTGCGAAACAATTTGGAAGAAAAATCGAATATTTGTTGAAGGTGAAGATATTCCACCCCCGATAAGTACTTTGGAGGACATGCAATTTCCAGAACCTTTTTTGAGAATGTTGGTAGAGAAAGGCATTGTGCAGCCAACTCCTATTCAAGTCCAGGCTCATCCTGTGATTTTATCAGGAAGGAATATGATGGGGATGGCGTCGACAGGGTCTTGCAAGACGTTGGCGTTTGTGTTTCCAATGATCATGATGGCTATTGAAGAAGAACATATAATGCCTTTTGTTGGTAGGGAAGGACCATTAGGTTTAGTAGTATGTCCATCTCGAGAGCTTGCTAAGAAAATATACGATGTTGTGAAGGAGTTTGTTGAATATACGAGGGAGTATAATGATTATCCGGTTATAAGGTCGATGTTTTGCATTGGTGGTGTTGATATAAGGTCACAATTGGAGATCTTGAAGAGAAGTGTTCATATTGTTGTAACTACACCTGGCAGGTTGAGCTACATGCTAAGTAAAAATTTGATGAATCTTGTTAAATGTCGATATTTGGTTCTGGACAAGGCTGATAAAATGATGGATTTAGGTTTTGAGGATAACATGAGGGAATTGATTGATTTCTTTAGAAAATAAAGGCAAACAATTATATTTTCTGCAACCATGCCAAAGAAAATCCGAGATTTTGCTAGGAGTGCGTTGGTTAAACCTGTTATTGTCAATGGTGGTAAGGCAGGAGCAACAAGTCTCAATGTCATTCAGGAGGTAAAATATGTGAAGCAAGAAGAAGAAAATTTTGTCGGCCTTCTTAAAGGCCTTCAAAAGACTCCACCGCCTGTTATAGTATTTAGCTAGAGCCAAACCGAAGTTGATAAAATACACGAGTATCTGATTTCAAAGGAGTCGAGGTTGTCTCAATTCATGGTGGTAAAGATAATGAAGAGAGACAACATGCAATCTCCTATTTTTAAGCAGGCAAAAAAGAGGTGTTGGTGGCCACTGACGGGGTCTCAAAAGGTTTCGATTTTCCTAATATTCAACATACGATCAGCTTTGATATGCCAGAACAAATTGAACACTATATCCATAGGATTGGAAGATGCGGAGAAACTGGAATTACAAAGACATTCATCAATAACAGGCAGAGTGAAACCACTCTTCTCGATCTGAAGCACGTGTTCATAAAATCTAAACAAACAGAAACGGTAACTTTTGTTAATGCAAGTTTGTATAATGACTGTGCAAATTGTGGTGGACCTTGTCATGGTATTCAAAGTATTAAACCGGGGCATCTGAATATTCAAGAGGTGCAATTTTGGGATTTAGATGCAGGTCACTGGTGGTTTATATGACTGCTGGTTGTGATTCATACTAAACTCTAATGTTAAGTAATTGGCATTTGGGTTGTAAATCAGTGTTTATATATATCTAAAATGACACAAGATTTGAAGATTAGGAAGTTTATTGGCCATATCATATTTTATTTTATCCATCATTGACAATAACAACTACTCCCATTGTATGATCTGTTAGATTCTAAGTACCCAATTCTGCTCAATTGTTTGAAATTTTTTAAGACCCAATTGCCACTAGCAATCTAAAAAAAAGAAGACATTAGTAAGATAAAAAAGGTTTATGGATGATGAATGATCTGTTTTTTAAATTTCAGCTTGATATTATTAATCAACTCTTTTCAATTGACATAAAATTCAAAATCTCCTAATTTTAGTCCACATAGGACTAGTGTTCCAACTACAACTAGAATGCAACTAAAAAGGAGATGTTCAACTTTACTCACTTCTATTTTGATTTGGAAACACTGGACATCAAAGTCTATATAAAGACCAAAGTATAGATAAATCTGATGCATAGTTTATTTATCTGTCAAGATTCAGGTAGTTTTTGCGAAATTAAATTTGTGCAGAAGCCATGGAAGACATAAACGAAAGTCTACTAGTTGCACAAAGTTCATAGCACAATGAACCATTGCCTAAGGGGTGGAAGCCTCCATTGGCAATTATAAATCTATCTCGTAAATATTGTGAAACAATTTGGAAGAAAAATCGAATACTTGTTGAAGGTGAAGATATTGCACCCCCGATAAGTTTTTTCGAGGATATGCAATTTTCAGAATCTTTTTTGAGAAAGTTGGCAGAGAAAGGCATTGTGCAACCCACTCCTATTTAAGTCCAGGTTGTTCTTGTGAATTTATCAGGAAGGGATATGATGGGGATGGCGTTGACAGGGTCTGGCAAGACGTTGGCGTTTGTGTTGCCCATGATCATGATGGCTATTCAAGAAGAACACATAATGCCTTTTATTGGTAAGGAAGGACCATTAGGTTTAGTAGTATGTCCATATCGAGAGCTTGTTAAGAAAATATACGATGTTGTGGAGGAGTTTGTTGAATGTACGAGGGAGTATAATGATTATCTGGTTATAAGGTCGATGCTTTACATTGGTGGTGTTGATATGAGGTCACAATTGGAGATCTTGAAGAGAATTGTTCATATTTTTGTAGCTACACCTGGCAGGTTGAGCTACATGCTAAGTAAAAATTTGATGAATCTTGATAAATATCGATATTTGGTTCTGGACGACGCTGATAGCATGATGGATTAGGTTTTGAGGATAACATGAGGGAATTGATTGATTGCTTTAGAAAACAAAGGCAAACAATTATATTGTATGCAACCATGCCAAAGAAAATCAGAGATTTTGCTAGGAGTGCGTTGCTTAAACCTATCATTGTCAATGTTGGTAGGGCAAGAGCAGCAAGTCTCAATCTCATTCACGAGGTAGAAAATGTGAAGCAAGAAGAAGAAAAGTTTCCCAACCTTCTTGAAGGCCCTCAAAAGACTCCACCACTTGTTACAGTATTTAGCAAGAGCCAAGATGAAGTCGATAAAATACACGAGTATCTGATTTCAAAAGGAGTCGAGGCTGTGCCAGTTAATGGTGGTAAAGATAATGAAGAGAGACAGCATGCAATCTCCTCATTTAAAGCATGCAAGAAAGAAGTGTTGGTGGCCACTGATGTGGTCTCAAAGAGTTTCAATTTCCCTAATATTCAACATCTGATCAGTTTTAATATGCCAGAACAAATTGAACACTATATATAGGATTGAAAGATGTGGAGAAACTGGAACTGCAACGACATTCTTCAATAGCAGGCAGAGTGAAACCACTCTTCTCGATCTGAAGCACGTGTTGATAGAAGCTAAACAAACAAAATCAGTAGCTTTTGTTAATGCAAGTTTGTCTAATGACTGTGCAAATTATGGTGGACCTTGTCATGGTATTCAAAGTATTAAACTGGAGCATCTGAATATTCAAGAGACACAATTTTGAGATTTAGATGCAGGTCACTGGTGGTGTGTGTGACTGCAGGTTGTGATTTGTACTAAACTCTAATGTTAAGTAATTGGCATTTGGGCAGTAAATTAGTGTTTATATATGTCTAAAATGACACAAGATTTGAAGATTAGATAGTTTGTTTGCCATATCATATTTTATTTTATCCATTATTGACAAAATCATCTACTCCCATTGTATGATCTGTTAGATTCTAAGTACCTAATTCTGTTCACTTGTTTGAAATTTTTAAAGACCCAATTGTCACTAGCAATCCAAAAAAAGAAAAAGACATTTGTAAGATAAAAAGGCTTCTGGATGATGAATGATCTATTTTTTAAATTTTAGCTTGATATTATTAATCAACTCTTTTCAACTGACATAAAATTCAAAATCTCCTAATTTTAGTACACATAGGACTAGTGTTCCAGCTACAACTAGAATGTAACTAAAAACGAGATGTTCAACTTTACTCACTTCTAATTTGATTTGGAAACAGTGAACATCAAAGTCTATATAAAGACCAAAGTATAGATAAATCTCAAACATAGTTTGTTTATCTGTCAAGATTCAGCTAGTTTTTGCGAAATTAAATTTGTGCAGAAGCCATGGAAGACATAAACGAAAGTCTAGTAGTTGCACAAAGTTCACAGTACAATGAACCAGTGCCAACAGGGTGGAAGCCTCCATTGGCCATTAGAAATCTATCTTGTAAAAATTGCGAAAGAATTTGGAAGAAAGATCGAATACTTGTTGAAGGTGAAGATATTCCACCTCCGATAGGTACTTTCGAGGACATGCAATTTCCAGAACTTTTTTGAGAAAGTTGGCAGAGAAAGGCATTGTGCAGCCAACTCCTATTCAAGTCCATGCTCTTCCTGTGATTTTATCAAGAAGGGATATTATGGGGATGGCGTCGATAGGGTCTGGCAAGATGTTGGCGTTTGTGTTGCCAATGATCATGATGGCTATTCAAGAAGAACATATAATGCCTTTTGTTTGTAGGGAAAGACTATTAGGTTTAGTTGTATGTCCATCTCGAGAGCTTGCTAAGAAAATATACGATGTGTGGAGGAGCTTGTTGAATGTACGAGGGAGTATAATGATTATCCGGTTATAAGGTCGATATGGTGTTGATATGAGGTCACAATTGCAGATCTTGAAGAAAAGTGTTCATATTATTGTAGCTACACCTAACAGGTTGAGCTACATGCTAAGTAAAAATTTGATGAATCTTGATAAATGTCGATATTTGGTTCTGGACGAGGCTGATAGAATGATGGATTTAGATTTTTAGGATAACATGAGGGAATTGATTTATTGCTTTAGAAAACAAAGGCAAACAATTATATTTTCTGCAACCATGCCAAAGAAAATCCAAGATTTTGCTAGGAGTGCGTTGGTTAAACATGTTATTGTCAATGTTGGTAAGGCAGGAGCAACAAGTCTCAATGTTATTCAGGAGGTAGAAAATGTGAAGCGAAAAGAAGAAAAGTTTCCCGGCCTTCTTAAAGGCCTTCAAAAAACTCCACCACCTGCTATAGTATTTAGCGAGAGCCAAGCTGAAGTCGATAAAATACATGAGTATCTGATTTCAAAAGGAGTCGAGGTTGTGTCAGTTCACGGTGGTAAAGATAGTGAAGAGAGATAACATGCAATATCCTCTTTTAAAGAAGGCAAGAAAGAGGTGTTGGTGGCCAATGATGTGGTCTCAAAGGGTTTCTATTTTCCTAAAATTCAATATGTGATCAGTTTTGATATGCCAGAATAAATTGAACATTATATCCATAGGATTGGAAGATGTGGAGAAGCTGGAATTGCAACGACATTCTTCAATAGCAGGCAGAGTGAAACCACTCTTCTCGATCTGAAGCACGTATTGATAGAAGCTAAACAAACAGAAGCAGTAGCTTTTGGTAATGCAAGTTTGTCTAATGGCTGTGCAAATTGTGGTGGACCTTGTCATGGTATTGAAAGTATTAAACTGGAGCATCCAATATTCAAGAGGTACAATTTTGGGATTTAGATGCAGGTCACTAGTGGTTTATGTGACTACAGGTTGTGATTTGTACTAAACTCTAATGTTAAGTAATTGGCATTTGGGCAGTAAATCAGTGTTTATATATGTCTAAAATGAAACAAGATTTGAAGATTAGGCAGTTTGTTGGCCATATCATATTTTATTTTATCCATCATTGACAATAACATCTACTCTCATTGTATGATCTGTTAGATTCTAAGTACCCAATTCTGCTCACTTGTTTGAAATTTTTTAAGACCCAATTGTCACTAGCAATCCAAAAAAAAGACATTAGTAAGATAAAAAGGCTTCTGGATGATGAATGATCTATTTTTTAAATTTCAGCTTGATATTATTAATCAACTCTTTTCAACTGACATAAAATTCAAAATTTCCTAATTTTAGTCCACGTACGACTAGTGTTCCAGCTACAACTAGAATGCAACTAAAAAGAGGTGTTCAACTTTACTCACTTATAATTTGATTTGGAAATATTGAACATCAAAGTCTATATAAAAATTAAATTTGTGTAGAAGCCATGGAAGTTATAAACGAAAGTCTAGTAGTTGCACAAAGTTCAAAGTACAATGAATCATTGCCTACAGGGTGGAAGCCTCAATTGGCCATTTGAAATCTATCTTGTAAAGATTGCGAAACAATTTGGAAGAAAAATCGAATACTTGTTGAAGGTGAAGATATTCCACCCCCGATGAGTACATTCGAGGACATGCAATATCCAGAACCTTTTTTGAGAAAGTTGGCAGAGAAAGGCATTGTGCATCCAACTCCTATTCAAGTTCAGGCTCTTCCTGTGATTCTATCAGGAAGGGATATGATGGGGACGATGTCGACAGAGTCTGGCAAGACATTGGCATTTGTGTTGCCAACGATCATGATGGCTATTCAAGAAGAACAGATTATGCCTTTTGTTGGTAGGGAAGGAACATTAGGTTTAGTAGGATGTCCATCTAGAGAGCTTGCTAAGAAAATATACGATGTTGTGGATGAGTTTGTTGAATGTACGAGGGAGTATAATGATTATCCGGTTATAATGTCGATGCTTTGCATTGGTGGTATTGATATGAGGTCATAGTTGGAGATTGTGAAAAGAAGTGTTCATATTGTTGTATCTACACCTGGCAGGTTGAGCTACATGCTAAGTAAAAATTTGATGAATCTTGATAAATGTCGATATTTGGTTCTGGACGAGGCTGATAGAATGATGGATTTAGGTTTTGAGGATAACATGAGGGAATTGATTGATTGCTTCAGAAAATAAAGGCAAACAATTATATTTTCTGCAACCATTCCAAAGAAAATCCGAGATTTTGCTAGGAGTGTGTTGCTTAAACCTGTTATTGTCAATGTTGGTAAGGCGGGAGTAGCAAGTCTCAATGTCATTCGGGAGGTAGAATATGTGAAGCAAGAAGAAGAAACGTTTCTCGGCCTTCTTAAAGGCCTTTAATAGACTCCACCACCTATTATAGTATTTAGCGAGAGCCAAGCTGAAGTCGATAAAATACAGGAGTATATGATTTCAAAAGGAGTCGAGGCTGTGTCAGTTCATGATGGTAAAGATAATGAAGAGAGACAACATGCAATCTCCTCTTTTAAAGCAGGCAAGAAAGAGGTGTTGGTGGCCACTGATGTGGTCTCAAAGGGTTTCGATTTTCCTAATATTCGACATGTGATCGGTGTTGATATGCCTGAACAAATTGAACACTATATCCATAGGACTGGAAGATGTGGAGAAATTGGAATTGCAACGACATTCGTCAATAGCAGGCAGAGTGAAACCACTCTTCTCGATCTGAAGCACGTGTTGATAGAAGCTAAACAAACAGAAGCAGTAACTTTTGGTAATGCAAGTTTGTCTAATGACTGTGCAAATTGTGATGGACCTTGTCATGGTATTCAAAGTATTAAATTGGAGCATCTGAATATTCAAGAGGCACAATTATGGGATTTAGATGCAGGTCACTGGTGGTTTATGTGATTGTAAGTTGTGATTTGTACTAAACTCTAATGTTAAGTAATTGGCATTTGGGCAGTAAATCAGTGTTTATATATGTCTAAAATGACACAAGATTTGATGATTACGCAGTTTGTTGGCCATATCATATTTTATTTTATCCATATTTGACAATAACATCTACTCACATTGTATGATCCGTTAGATTCTAAATACCAATTCTGCTCACTTGTTTGAAATTGTTTAAGACCCAATTGTCACTAGCAATCCCAAAAAAAGACATTAGTAAGATAAAAAGGCTTATGGATGATGAATGATCTGTTTTTTAAATTTCAGCTTGATATTATTAATCAACTCTTTTCAACTAACATAAAATTCAAAATCTCCTAATTTTATTCCACATAGGACTAGTGTGTCAGCTACAACTAGAATGCAACTAAAAAAGAGATGTTCAACTTTACTCACTTCTAATTTGATTTGGAAATAGTGAACATCAAAGTCTATATAAAGACCAAAGTATAGATAAATCTCATACATAGTTTATTTATCTGTCAAGATTTAGGTAGTTTTTGCGAAATTAAATTTGTGCAGAAGCCATGAAAGATATAAACGAGAGTCTAGTAGTTGCAGAAAGTTCACAGTACAATGAACCATTGCCTACAGGGTGGAAGCCTCCATTGGCCATTTGAAATCTATCTCGTAAATATTGCGAAACAATTTGGAAGAAAAATCGAATACTTGTTGAAGGTGAAGATATTCCACCCCCGATAAGTATTCTTGAGGACATGCAATTTTCAGAAACTTTTTTCAGAAAGTTGGCAGAGAAAGGCATTGTGCAACCAACTCTTATTCAAGTCGAGGCTCTTCCTATGATTTTATCAGGAAGGGATATGATGGGGATGGCGTCGACAGGGTCTGGAAAAACATTGGTGTTTGTGTTGCCAATGATCATGATGGCTATTCAAGAAGAACATATAATGCCTTTTGTTGGTAGGGAAGGACCATTAGGTTTAGTAGTATGACCATCTCCAGAGCTTGCTAAGAAAATATAAGATGTGTTAGAGGAGGTTGATGAATGTACGAAGGAGTATAATGATTATCCGGTTATAAGGTCGATGATTTACATTGGTGGGGTTCATATGAGGTCACAATCGGAGATCTTGAAGAGAAGTGTTCATATTGTTGTAGCTACACCTGGCAGGTTGATAGAATGATGAATTTATGTTTTGAGGATAACTTGAGGGAATTGATTGATTGCTAATAAAGGCCAACAATTATATTTTCTGCAACCATGCCAAAGAAAATCCGATATTTTGCTAGGAGTGCGTTGCTTAAACCTGTTATTGTAAATGTTGGTAAGGCAGGAGCAGCAAGTCTTAATGTCATTCAGGAGGTAGAATATGTGAAGCAAGAATAAGAAAAGTTTCTCGGCCTTCTTAAAGGCCTTCAAAAGACTCCACCACCTATTATAGTATTTAGCGAGAGCCAAGCTGAAGTCGATAAAATACACGAGTATCTGATTTCAAAAGGAGTCGAGGCTGTGTCAGTTCACGGTGGTAAAGATAATGAAGAGAGACAACATGCAATCTCCTCTTTTAAAGCAGGCAAGAAAGAGGTGTTGGTGGCCACTGATGTGGTCTCAAAGAGTTTCGATTTTCCTAATATTCAACATGTGATAAGTTTTGATATGCCAGAACAAATTGAACACTATATCCATAGGATTGGAAGATGTGGTGAAACTGGAATTGCGACGACATTCATCAATAGAAGGCAGAGTGAAACCACGCTTCTCGATCTGAAGCAAGTCTTGGTAGAAGCTAAACAAACAGAAACAGTAGCTTTTGGTAATGCAAGTTTGTCTAATGACTATGCAAATTGTGGTGGACCTTGTCATGGTACTCAAAGTATTAAAATGGAGCATCCGAATATTCAAGAGGCACAATTTTGGATTTAGATGCTGGTCACTGGTGGTTTATGTGACTGCAGGTTGTGATTTGTACTAAACTCTATTGTTAAGTAATTGACATTTGGCACTAAATCAGTGTTTATATGTCTAAAATGACACAAGATTTGAAGATTAGGTAGTTTGTTGGCCATATCATATTTTATTTTATCCATCATTGACAATAACATGTACTCCCATTGTATGATCTGTCAGATTATATAGAAAAAGAAAATTTTAAAAATAAATTATGAAATTATATTTTATAATAATATTAAAATGCGTGACAATTATCGGGAAAAAATTTGTAAACAATTCAGCGAGACGGAAAGAGTAGAAAGTAAATAAAATAGTACTCTCTTCGTCCCTAAATACATTTTCATTTTGATTTTTAACTGTTGAATTTATGTTCAATTTTTGACTGAAATTTACACCTATAATATAATTGACAAATATAATAAAAATTATATCATAAAAATATATTTAGTTTATTTTAAAACATAACTTTCATATTTGAAAAATAATTAATCAAAAATTAATTAATTCGGTCAGGATATGCTGTTTTGTAATAACAAAAGACTTGTGTTTGATACTCTGATATTTCTCATTAACAAATTGTCAAGTACAGTACAAATTTACATGAAATATTTGTTCAGGAGCTTACAGTGAAGTTAAGTAATGGCATCATCAGCAACTACACAAAAGGCAAAGCCGCTCGTCACCGGCGCCGACGCGATCGCCGGTGATCAGATCCAGCTCAGCACCAGAACTTCATTGGCTTCTGCTTTGATTCGTCCTGTTGATTCCATCTCTCAACCTTCCTCTACTTCTACTTCCACCAAAGGTACTCCTCTCTCTCTCTCTCTCTCTCCCCTATCTCTCTGCCGCTCTCTCTCTCTCTCTCTCTCTCTCTCCCCCCCCTCTCCCTATCTCTCCTAACCTCTCTCTCTCTCTCTCTATCTATCTATCTATCTCTCCCCTATCTCTCTCTCTCCCTATCTCTCCTAATCTCTCTCTATCACTCTCTCTCTCTCCCCCTATCTCTCTCTACCTCTCCCTATCTCTCCTTCTCTCTCTCTCTCCCTCTCTCTCTCTCATTAAGAATGCTTAATATTACAATTGTGAAAATGTAATATAGGTGCTTAGTTTAGTTTAATTTTTGATCAATGTATTCATTATGTTAGATGATCAACAAGTGATTCAATTTACATAGAATATCTATTTTATTAATATTGAATTCGTAGAAGTGATATGTTGATATTTGACTAGAAAATTTTCGAAAGTAAGTAACATAGCTAAGCTTATCCGATTTCAGTGGTTCGATGTTACATCTTTTTCTGACTTATTGTGTACTTGTAATTTAGAATTATTAGTCAATAGTAATTTCCGTAATGTGACAGAGTTGTATGATAGACAGAAGTATTAGACTTACTGTGTACTTGTAAATTCTCGTGCCAAGTTAATCCATTCAAGCAGTTCAGTCATTTTGGTAAACTAGAACATGTTGTATGATAGTAATCAGCATTATTAGGCTCGGCTAGTGCTGGACTGCTGGTGATTTGATATGCTAAATTTGATTTCTGAGCTCCAGGAATTGCAAGCCTGTTCAGGGCTCAAACACGTCACCCGTTAGAGCCTTTAGCAGCTGCTGAAATATCAGTGGCTGTGGCAACTGTCAGGGCTGCTGGAGCAACTCCAGAGGTTTGCTGCATATGCTCACATTTCCATGGTTTTTTTTATTAAATTAGAATAGTTTTTGATTTGTAATAGAAGCGTTTTGGTGTTTAGGTGAGAGATAGTATGCGGTTTGTTGAGGTGGCCCTTGTTGAGCCAGATAAGCATGTGGTTGCATTAGCAGATGCTTATTTTTTTCCTCCTTTCCAACCATCATTGTTGCCCAGGACGAAAGGTGGGCCTGTACTTCCCACTAAACTTCCTCCAAGGCAAGCTAGACTTGTTGTTTACAATAAAAAATCGAATGAAACAAGCATATGGATTGTTGAATTACTGGAAGTTCATGCTGTGACTAGAGGTGGCCATCACAGAGGCAAAGTAATTTCTTCCAAAGTTGTGCCTGATGTACAGCCTCCTATGGTATGGAATTTATTTTATGTAGCTGCAGTAGAATTTATATTTGTTATCAATTCTAGGAATTATGTTAGGCTGTTTATACGTGTTAGTCGATTACTGAAGTATGATGCAATTACCACGGTATATCAAGACCTCCTTATACAGCAAACAAAAATATATGAATTAAAGGCCTATCTGATTGTCAATATTGCAACAATAGGATGCTATGGAATATGCTGAATGTGAAGCCATTGTAAAGGAATTCCCTCCATTTCAAGAGGCAATGAAGAGAAGGGGTATTGAGGACATGGATCTTGTCATGGTAGACCCGTGGTTAGTTCTATGATTTTATCTTGTTGATGTTCCATATTTGCCCCCATATTAATGTGTTTTTAAAATAAAATCTACCACATTTCCCCCAGGTGTGTTGGTTACCACAGTGAAGTTGATGCGCCAAATCGCAGACTTGCTAAACCACTTATCTTTTGTAGAACAGAGAGTGACTGCACATTGGAAAATGGTTATGCACGCCCAGTGGAAGGAATTCATGTCTTAGTTGATATGCAGAACATGATTGTGGTAGAGTTTGTTGACCGCAAACTTATTCCACTACCACCAGCTGATCCACTGAGAAATTATGCTGCTGCCGAATCAAGAGGAGGTGTTGATCGAAGCGATGTGAAACCTCTAAATATCATCCAGCCCGAAGGTCCAAGCTTCCGTGTCGATGGTCACTTTGTTGAGTGGCAGAAGGTTCTCTGTCTTATCACTAGACAATTTACAAAAGTTAGCATCTTGTATTACTTACCTTACTGATATATATCTAATTGCAGTGGAATTTTCGTATTGGATTTACACCTAGAGAGGGTTTAGTGATTTACTCTGTTGCATATGTTGATGGTAGCCGAGGCCGGAGACCAGTTGCTCATAGATTAAGCTTTGTTGAGATGGTGGTTCCATATGGAGATCCTAATGATCCACATTATAGGAAAAATGCGTTTGATGCGGGAGAAGATGGGCTTGGAAAAAATGCCCATTCTCTTAAGAAGGTACATGCACTCGTTGTCTTTGCTTACTTTCTAGCAAAATCTTATCATCTGATACTAATTATTCTACATTTTCTATTCACGTAAAAATGCTCTCTTGTATAAATTTATATTACAGGGTTGCGATTGTGTAGGCTTTATCAAATACTTTGATGCACACTTTACAAATTTCACGGGCGGTATTGAAACTATAGAAAATTGTGTTTGCTTGCATGAAGAGGATCACGGGATCTTATGGAAACACCAAGATTGGAGAACAGGTTTAGCTGAAGTACGCCGGTCAAGACGTTTAACTGTGTCTTTTATTTGTACTGTGGCAAATTATGAGTATGGATTCTTCTGGCATTTTTACCAGGTAAAGGTTTTATCTCTGTTAGCTATGGAACTTAACTTTATTTGTTTAATAAGAAATTAAGAATGCCAGCTCTGCCATCTAGCTGTTTATCTACCTAAACTAAGTGCATTGAACAAGTGTATGCTAGTCGTTTAATCAAAGTTTATTATGCTTATCTTAAGTTTTAAATTTTTCGGTAAATATTACAGGATGGAAAGATTGAAGCCGAGGTAAAGCTCACTGGAATTCTCAGCTTAGGCGCTCTGCAACCAGGAGAAGTACGTAAATACGGGACGACAATTGCACCTGGATTATATGCACCAGTTCATCAACACTTTTTTGTTGCTCGTATGGATATGGCTGTAGATTGTAAGCCTGGTGAAGCACATAATCAGGTTCTTACTTTAATTTGTTTTTTGAAAAAGACTTGCAATTGTAACCGCCTACATAGAGCTCTTGTCTTCTTGATGAAAACTAAAATTTGTTGATTCAACTTGACAAAAGTTTTTTTATTAACAGTGATCATAACAAAAGTTTCTTTCATGAGCGCCCGGTCAAAAAAAAACAATGAACATAACAAAAGTTCCTTTCATGAATACCCGGTGTTCTCTTTAATTGAGAATATACATCAATTAAGTACTTATACACTGCATTTTTCATTTTTAAGAACTCTCTTTCTTGTTGCATTTTTAGAGCAGATGTCTACCTCCTGTTCACAACTATGTACTTTAGTTGCAAAATATGTGTTATGTCCTACTCGTTATCTACAAAATATTATTTTTAATCAGAAAAATGTTTATTTTTGGTCTGCAGGTTGTTGAGGTGAATGTGATTGTTGAAGAACCAGGTGAAAACAATGTTCACAATAATGCATTTTACGCTGAGGAGAAACTACTGAAATCTGAAGAAGAAGCAATGCGTGACTGTAATTCTTTATCTGCCAGACATTGGGTTGTAAGACTTCTTGCTCCTTTATTCAGAAGTTATTGTATTTCGGGTCTTCTGTCATTGTGCTATTGACACATGCTTTAGTTTTGAATTTTAAATTTCACGGTTATGGACTATGCATGTGCAAGATGTTATACCTGTTAAACTTTTTTTTAAGCTCTCTGGAGACAACTGGTCTTTGAAATAGGCGTATGATGATTGTGATTCATATATGTTATCCATAATTCAGATCAGGAATACAAGAACTGTCAATCGGACTGGGCAGCTAACTGGTTACAAGTTACTCCCGGGATCCAATTGTTTGCCATTAGCTGGTGCGGAGGCAAAATTCTTGAGAAGAGCTGCTTTTCTAAAGCATAACCTCTGGGTCACACCTTATTCGCGTGATGAGATGTTTCCTGGTGGAGAGTTTCCGAATCAGAATCCACGTGTTGGTGAGGGATTGGCTACTTGGGTTAAGCAGAACCGGTCCCTGGAAGAAACTGATGTAGTTCTTTGGTATGCATTAATTGTATTTTGTTCCTCTTGAATTGCTCTAAAAGTGTTCTTAGCCGTTCAATTATTATTTTAACTTGAGTGGTAGAAGGTTGGAGATTCCTAAACAATCTTAGCATATAGTATAGTAAAAGTTTCAGATTTATTTCCATATAACCTTCATTCATCCATTCCGACCACAAGTACATGTACACATACAATACAAATACACTATTCTCCCTGTGCTAAATAAACAAACGACGAATTAAATAAAGGGAAATAATATAACGAAGTGCTAGGGTTTCATATATACTGAATTTAGCTTGTAAATATCTCTCTTACAAATGGATTCTTTTTTCATCTTCTTGTGATCTTGTAGGTATGTATTTGGAGTGACACATGTGCCTCGTCTGGAAGACTGGCCTGTGATGCCTGTGGATCGCATTGGTTTTATGCTCTTGGTATTGAACTGTTTTCTCTAATACAGTTAATTTATTTCAAATTATTGTGACTGAACAATGACCTCAACATTTAGCCTTTATGTTATAAAGGTTAATTATTTTTGTATAACATAGTTTCACAAGAAGTACTAAAGTCTTGAACATTTTTTTTGTCCTCAGCCGCATGGATTCTTCAATCGCTCACCAGCAGTTGATGTCCCTCCAGCAAGCTCAAGTGACTCGGATCTGAAGGACGATGTGCTAGTAGCAAAGGCATGCCATGATGGCTTGATTGCAAAGTTGTAAAAAAAAAAAAGAATGCCCCAGGTAAATTGCCTGTGTAAGATAATTAAACCCTCTAGTTGCCTGTGTAAAATAACTAAACCCAGTTAATTGCCCGTGTAAAATAATTAAACCCCGAGAATAAAACTAGTTGGATCAACATGTTGCAATCTAAGATACATAGAAAACTGTATTTCTTAACATTTTCTAAAATTCACATATTTAAATCAGCATGCACAATTACAGATTCCCTCAGTGCTGAGGGTAAAAATTAAACAAGAAAATTAAGGTATCTGATGACTAACAGAGCTCAAAAACAAACTCTCCAGCTCCGGGGAGCTAAAGAACTCAATGCTAACAACATTCTTGCTACCAAAACGATGATTCTTCGAAGTACATTTTCGCTTTTTCGGAGCCCCGGGGCACTGAACAAATCTACTACTGGGAATTCTTGATTCCTCAGATGTTGGTGTAGTGCAGTTCTCTTCATCTTCTTGTTGTTGTTGCTCGTGTTTTGTGTCGATTTCTTGCTTGTTATCAGCTCTGTTTACAGGTATCCGTTTCTTTTCATCTGCTTCATCTACTCCTTCATTTTTAACTGATTTCTTGGAGTACACCATTGTTTTTTTTTGAACTTGGAATACTGAAATTTGAGAGGTGTGAATGAGAAGAAATGCAGGGGAATTTTTTAGATAAAGTGTGTGTGTGAGGAGACACAGAATGTGTTAGTTTAAAGAAATGGGGATGAAGTTGCATGGAAAAGTAGCCGACGGTGGTCAAATACTAATGAGTTCGACAATATTGACTTCAACTTTGGCGTCATCACGCTCTGTTTCATTTTAATATTAGCTTGACTTTTCTTTACTTATTTATAAGTGTTTTGACCGTATAGTTAAAATAATAATTTTTTAATTTTTTTTTAAATAAAGATATATAACTTCGACTTTATTTACAAAAAATGAATATTTTAAAAATGATAATTTTTACTATGCTGTCAATGTATCTTAAAATGTGTGCAACAATTAAAATGAAATAGAGGGAGCAATTTTTATGAGCGGAAAAACGGGGACTTGTGACCCAACCCCTCTTGATATATTTTGTTAGGCTTAATGATCTTTTAAATTTTAAGGTTTTACCGAATATATATACATATTTATCTGTCCTTATATTTCAAAAATGTTTTTTTTCTGAAATATTGAAAACATATCTTTTTAATCTTGAACTACCTGGTTTGCACTGATTTTTTTACCTATACAATGTTAAAAAGTATTTCAGGGTAAAAAAGAAATACTTTAGAAAAGGACAGATGAGTATATCTCTACAAGATTCAAAAGTTTATTTTTATCTACCCTTTCTACTAGTTAGAATCTTATAAAAAAAGCCATCAAGAAAATGTCTTCCCTTAAAGAGTGCAGATAATTTAACTAGCAAAAAAAACTTCACTCATACGAGTTTATTTTTTACGGGTTCGAAATCTTATAAAGAATCAACTCTTAATTATTAATGAGTTAAAATTTTATATATTCTCCAACAATCTTGCTCAACTTCATCTATACTTATTCTTTATTACTTAATTATATTACTTAAATATGTACACATGAACAATATATTGCTTGTTTGATACTCCCTCCGTCTCTAAAAACATTTCCTCTTTGTGTTGAACACATTTACCAATGCCCAATTTTGATCGTTAATATCTTTAAATTCGTATTAGTATTAAATATAAAAATTTCACTTTATTAAAGTACTGATAAATACGAATCCAACGAGATCACTCATGACTATGTTTGATATTATAGATTAGACGTAAATTAGTAGTCAATCGTTTATCGTGAACAGTACCGAAAGTCAAAAGAGGAAACATATATTGGGACGGAGGGAGTACCATGAAAATAGATAAATTAGTATAAAAATGAGTTAGAAGGGAGCATGTCCTCCTCGCTTTTGAGGAAGGAAATGAGGCTCCTAAATATATAAAGAGCGACTATGAGTTCGTTGAAGTGTATTAAAATTATAATTTCTTGAAGAAATGATCAAGGAGCCTATTTGATGACGGTGTTGGAGTTGCTCTAATGTTTTGAAGATGTTTAATATGATTTTTTAGACCTCCCTCCTTACATTTGGAGATAAATTTTTGGAAAATGTTACGGACCCTAAATTTCTTTCCCAATTTTTTTTTCAAATCGATATATGATATAAATAGTTGGCAATTTTCGTAATAATAATATGAGACCCCACGTGCATTTTTATATGCTCACAAATCAAATAGCAGTCACGTGATTTGAAAAAAATATTTGTGATATCTGGCATTGCTCTAAAATTTTAGGAGAAGTAGCTTAGCATTTGTTGCGATTCGACGAGTCTTGGATGCAGCAAAGAGGAGTATGCATTTCAGACATATAGGGCACAGTTAGAATTCATGAAATAGCATCATTCATTCTTTACATTCTAGAATAGCCTCTGTATTCTTCATATTGTTCCATGAACTGATCATTGAACTTCTTGAAACTAGCCATGATTCCCGGCATGTCCTCCTCAGCTGGCAAGATTGTTGTCCTCAGATGAAACACCCTATTCAGAAACAACATCAGAAATTTTCATATAAAAATTGGCTTAATGACCTTTTCGGCCTCAAAGTTTGCACGTGTACTCATAAAACACTGAAGTTTAAAAGCGTACATTTTCAGCCCTCGGGTATCCAAAATGTGCTTTTTTACCCTTGGACCGGGAAAAAACCAGGTGAAAACCGGCCGGTCCAAGGGTAAAAGGTTACGTTTTCAGTACCTGAGAGGCAAAACTGTACAGTAATGAACTACGGGGGATGATGGGTATATTGGTGCAAAATTTGAGGTTTAAAAGTTTATTAAGGCTATACAATAATAAGAAACATCCTCTTAGTATCCAGCATTAGAGCAAGTCCAACAGACTACTTATCCAAACTCTTAAGTTGAAATTTAAGGAATGAGGACCAAAAGTATGCTCCAACAGTCTTTTAGTGATTCCTTAAATCACTAAAATCATTCATTCATTCTTTATTTTTAAGAACTAGTACCATCTTTTTAAGGATCCTCTAACCATTATTTTATAGTATATTATGGGGACCGCTATCTCTTTCTTTCTCTTTTACATTACATTTTAATTGATTCAATGTATTTTTAGTAGTAAAATATGTTATAAGGAACAAACGTATTTTTCATGTCTTAACTTACTAAGAGCTAATTTTTTATATTATATTTAAGGATTGAGTTAGCATACTGTTGGACTTGCTCTTTGGCGTAATGTAAAACATTAGGGATCTGATTTTCGGAAAGTTGGGGGCTAGTGTGTAGTTACCCCTCCTTTTGTCCGAACCCTGAACCTGGGACTGTAGAAATGCCTGTGGCCTCTAAGAGCTTCAGGCAGTAGAAAACATCAGGCACTTTTCCGGCACTTTTAGCAGCCTCAACTGCTTTCGGAGGTAAACGTATTTGTGGGAAGGAATACATGGCACCTGACATCAATAGCACAGATAGATGATCAGAAATTTACTTACTAAAAAATGAGTTTACGAGATTAATGTGACATAAGGTGGTACCTTCCGTAAAATTACAAACCACATTTCTGCAGCTATTGAATCCATCAGTCATTATGTGAGCTCTCTTCCTCAGTGAACCAAGAATAGCTTTGCTGCAATCATGAGCATAAGAACTTGAATGTTCAGAATCGTTAAATGGCCTCTTTTCGATACTAAACTAGACACAAACACTCATCACACATGCAGTTGAGAACTTGATATCAGCTATGATTACCTCTCCCTGATGAACTGGTCATATGAGATATCTGCAGGTTTAGGAGGGTTCACCATTACACCTAACTGTAAAAATGGAAAACTCGTTACTAAATTATTCGTATTTGATTAGATTTACTTGATAGTAGAGTGGGACTGCAACTTACAAATATCTGCCCAGGGACATTTGGACTAAGTGATATTGATGCAACTTTATATATTTCATCAACTGTCTGCAAAAAAAAGTAGAATACGAATCTCAGAGGACAAAATTACTGTTTGGGACATTTTGCGTCATGTGACAGATGAAACTGAGGAATATAAAGATAGAACTTCTTGATGCAAACCTGTGGAGGGATGTTGGTCATTTCTAAATAGCCTCCTCGTTGTCCACATTCACCCCAGTATCCTTTGGACACGGTATGAAACGAAACAAGCTGGACTTGTTTGCTCACAGGAGGACCGATGTCCATCAACACCTACAAGCTCAGTGTCGACTAATGTTAAGATCACAGAGAAAGACAGGGATTCTTCATCTATGTGATAAAGGTAGAACTTATTACCTTTCTTGCACTAATAAATGGACGCTCGTCTTGGTAAACATTCTGTTGGTAAACTTCATCTCCGAGCAAGACCAGATTCTCTTGGTTACAAAATAATAATATTTCTTTTAGATTGGCCTCACTAAGACACTGTCCAGTAGGATTTCCGGGGTTTATAATCACCATTGCCCGTACCTAGTCGTGAAAGAAGTAGAAGATTTATGATAGATATAAGCAGAGAACTACATCCACAGATGCCATGTACATTACTATTACAAGTTTACAACTCCCCATTAGCCACTGGACCTAAAGGACTTGTTGAAGCCTCGCAGGTACTGAGTATAATGGTATAACTGTATAAGATGCCTAAAACCAGCACAAATGATGTAACATAGCTACTTTATGTAGGATATTGCCATATAAATTCGCATGTTTGAGCTCCTTTTCCTAATCTAATACGAAAACTGGAGAAGGCATAGGCAATGTCCTAGTTACATTATCTTCTGTTGGTACGACCTTAAAATCAGAACAACTTTCTGCCATTACTGATTACTTGGAGGTATTGGATGCAAAAGTTGGAAAATGCTTACAGTTATTCCTCTGGCACGGGCTTCAGCAACTGATTGACGTAGGTTCTGAATATCGAGTCCCCAGTTGGCTGTCTCCTCCAGGTAGTATGGGACAAGAGAACCGCCAAACAAAGAAATGGCAGCTGAATATAGTGGATATTGTGGTACAGGAACCAAAATCTGTAAAACCATAAAATTAGTTAGCAAGAGACAGTAGTGCCAGAGATAATCCGCATAAGATGGTGAAGTGAAGCCATGAGAGGCTTTGTGAAGAGTAGATTTAGAAAGAGGCTGGTCTACTTGGTGCTTGTTGTTCACAAACAAAAATTATCACAAAGAAATCTTTAATAATATGCTTCAACAGAATTGTGTACCGTACCCCATCACTTTGACCTCGAATTATGGTTTGCAAAATCTGCATCACTCCTTTGCTAGCACCATCAGTTAGATATATAAGCTCTGGATCACTGTTACAGATGCATATAATCATCAGGCCTTTTTCACTGAAAAACAAAGCTAATGGCACTTTTCTGTCTGTGTAAGCTAGAGCCAAGAAGTGTTACTAAGTATAGCAAGCATCCGTACCTTGGATAACCATCTCGCCTCTCAATAAACTCAGCCACCTCTTTCCTTATCCCAGGAAGGCCACGTGAGTCGCTGTAAGCACCTAAGGAGGGATGAAGGAATTGGTGTTACTTATAGCTCATCCAAGCCACATTCCATGTTCAACACTATAAAAGGGAATGTATAATAGTAGCTAATGATTCGTAGTTTATGCAGCATGTTAACAGATTTAATTAGATTAATTAAAGCACTAAAGATTCATTGTAAGTGATACCTAGACCGCCTGAGGTTAGTGACAGGTAATATTTAGCTCTAGCAATAGCATCTGCAGGGAATACTAGTAGAACTTTAGGATCGTCCAATAGAAATGGAGCTTGGCACAGAGCAACCACCTGCAAGCAAGTACATTCTGGCTCAGTACAAGTATACCATCATCAATTTCCACAAGCTTAGCAATGAAGCAATTCTCAGAATTACGGATGAGAGAGTCTATACTTGGCGAGGAAAAGTTAAAGGCTTCTGTCCTAGAGCATGAGGGTTTCCAACATTTGTAAAAATAATCTGCAAGAGAACAGTTTAGATTCAAGTTAAAGATTGTTTTTTTAAAAGACTAACTTGCTTTATATAAGGCATAAGTATACAAATTTACATAAAGTCTGTCATACCTTCTTCCCTTGCATTTGAAGCTCTGAAGCTCGGAGATACAACTCACCTCTGACAGCATATTGAGCTTTCTTCACGTTCTCATTCAAGGTCTCGTAATCCAGTCCCTTGGTCGACATGATGAAATTGTATAGATTCCTATTAAGCTAGTAGCACCACACAAATTGCACCAAGCAACTCACTTCAGAACCTGAGAATTTAACTGAAAATCCGATTACAAGTTTACAGAATTAGCAGTAAACAAGAGCAAAGCTGAACATTTAGACATGCATAGAGGTAGAGACAACTAAAGACCAACTTACAGAAGAAGCCTTTTGTTCTCAGTCTGCAGTAACTAACTGAAGATAATCCTATTATGTAATAATAAGACAATTGTATTCTTAATTACAGAAGAAGCTGACAAAAATCACTGATGGAATTACACTAATATACAAAGAGCTTCAAACAAAACATATCAATAGAAAACACAAGTTGAACACATAGCTACCCTTGATTTCATCATAACAAAACACTCTGAGAGCATATACCTAATGCAAACTGACTATTGAGATTGGATGATTCCTTTAGCTATTTCTCTCAGCCTAGGATGGTTACCTTAGGAATTTTCTTGTTTTTTTAAGCCAAATACTCGGTCTTTAAACTGCAATCGAGTTGGACTCCAAAGTGCTAAAACTGAATTCAGAAAAAGAGAGGATTTATATGTATGCTTATTCTTTGGTAGCCTCCTCCACTGAGACTCGAATCCTCAACAACGTGTTAAGACTTAAGACGAAAAGAGGGATATCTATTAGGCTACGATACTGGGGACACGATGACTTCTTTCATAGCTCGACGAAGAAGGCATGATTATGCATGAATGTGCCAAATGTCGAAACTTGAGGAGCTCTCAAGTCTGAAACATACCACAGCCACTGAATGCTATATGGATTACTGGAATTGTTTCTTCAAATTATAACAAAGATAAATGTTATATAGAGAACTACAGAAGAGTGGTGTAGCTTTAAACAATGACTGCATGGCTCATACTCATCTATTTTGAGTTGTCTTCTTGTGTTCAAAATTTTCATATCAACAACACATGTCACCTTCTCTTCCTTATCTTTGGGAAAAAAAGAACAACTTTTTCTCTATCATTTGAGGTCACTGCTGATAATAGAGAAGATGTTATGACTAGACATGACAATTCGTTCGTGTCGTATACTTTCGTGTCGTATATTTTTGTGTTTCGTGTACTTGAATGTCAAACACAAAACCGACATGTTTAGCGTTCGTATACATTCGTATTCGTGTACTTTCGTTTCGTGTCGTTTCGTGTTTATTGAATATTAATATATATTAAATTTAATATTAATATAAATTAAAATATAAGATTTTTAGGTAAAAAAAATTATAAAATATATATTTAGATCTCAATTCTATACAATATAATGAAATCAAATAATATTTTAAAAATAAATATGCATACATTTATTATAATACTACATATATTTATAAAAAAATATTAAAATTTATTTATGTCGTATACTTCGTGACGTGTACTCGAAGGTTAAACACAAAACCGACACTAAATTTCGACCGTGTACTTTCGTGTCGTGTACTACAAACACTAAATTCTCATGTCAGTTTCGTGTCGTGTTCAAAATTGCCGGGTCTAGTTATTACTATCAGTTGATTCAACTCTAAGGATTTGGCTACGTTTAGAAAGGTATAAAAAATAATTGTGATAATATTTAGGTCATTCCAACAACTTATAAATTTTAATCAAGAAAATGTCAAAAAAATCGGCTTCGCTTGACATTGGACCCGTAATAGTTTGAAATTCCTCAACAAATGTTGTAGAAAGGGCAGGGGCCAAATGTTTGTTTTGTTTCTACGTAATAATGCAACAACTATGGCTTTGTCAAGTGTCATGTATTGTTCATATGCCTAATTTAACAGTGTTTGTAAATTGAGCCTTTTGCCCTTTCACCAGCAATGAAGATCAAAAGACCCTGGTCAACAGATATTTTGCGGTCTGGTACACAGTCAAACGACTCGCAGCATCATTCGACTTGTAACAGCAGTTGCTGATAAACAATTATCTAAAGTTTCATAATAAAAGCCGAGCAAAAAATGAAATAAGGGGATAAGATGGTGAAATGCATAACATATAAATAACCAATAATGGGAAATCCAGGACTTGATGATAATCAAAAGTAACATCACAAAAGAGGGGTCTACATAGAACTTTGTTTAACATTTCTACCAGTCGAGAAATACAAAATCATTTCCATTACAAACTAAGTTGACAACTAATGCAAAGGGAAATTTCTTTAATCTTCTCAAAGGTCTTGAACGCTCAAACCTGCAAAACAAACAGAACAGCTCTAAGCATCAAGGCACATAAAACTAACGTAATTCACATTTCACAACACATAATTGTTGAAAGCAAAAAAATGCAAAGAGCGCACTATATATATATATATATTTAATAAATTAAAAGGATCAACAAACATGCAAATAAACTGATGACTAAATAATATTAGCATTAATAAAACTCAAATGAAAATAACACTGTCAAGTCAGCAATAGACAACTAGTTTTCGAAGCATTAACAAAGGAAACCAAAAACTAATAGCATTATACTGTGTTCATCTTTTACCCATCTTAAAAAAGATACTAATCTTACTACCACTAGGTAACAATTGATACTTTCTAACAGTTGTTAATAAACAGTAGCAATCAAAAAACAAGACCTACTTTCTAGTCAACCCCTTTACCAGCCTTTAGCACTTCTTGAAGTGGTGAATTGTTTACAAGGCACAGCAAATATTTATCACTTAACTGGTCTTGCGTAATCAAGTAGAATCTTTAAGTGGGCTTTTCAATTTGACTCGAAAAGAACAAGGCATTACTTCAGTCATAATAAGATCAGTTTGAACAGAGCGGTAAAGTAATGACTTTAGAAACACATTCAATAGAATGACAAGACATGTGTAGATCTTGGAATATTAAATTGGATCCAGGTCCAATATCAATAAACTACAACACATTCATCTTCAAGAATAATTCACAACAAAGCATGTACCATTCATACTTCTACATCTATAGTTATCCTATACATCTCACAAGTTATCTGATCACTGAATTCCATGCTCTAACTAAAACTACCTCCTGACCAACTCTGCGTTATAACAAGCAAAGAAAAAATTAACAACTTGCAGAAATATTCAATGGAACCAAACAAACCTGGGGGAAGAGACTGCTTCAACTTCTCGGCCTTCTCAGCATCAAAGACACAGAGGGTGTACAAGTACTTCGAGCAGCGAACCTTGAACTTGACAACATCCTTGTTCTTCTTAATCTTCACTGAACGAGCATCCTTCCTTCTGGCTGTGAGAAGGAAATCCTTGATCTCGTGTATTTGTTTCGGCTGTTTAAATTAATTTTTCCCAAGAAAAAATGACAAAAATCAGAAAACAATAATTCACAAAACACATATTATAAGATACAGACAGAACAAGTAAAAACGTAAAAAGAATCAGCAGCGGAACAATAAAAACAAGCAGATATAGAGCAAGGCATGACTATATATATATATATATCCACAACTCATAAATAACTAAAATTAGTTCAGTTACATATATCACTGGTAATATCAGCACAAAATTATACAAGTAACTAAAATGAAGCTTACATTTGAAATGCCAATTTTTTTCCCAAATCATCACTAAAGAAAGACTAATTCCATATCACTTAAAAATACCGCAACTTCAATATATACATTAATGTTTATAATTGGCATCTTATCAAATGTCACACGGTACTTAAGCGTATAACCATTTGCATTATAATATTCCTTGTTTTATGTATAACCATCTGCATTATAATATTCCTTGTTTTTTGTATTCACATTGGAGTTTGTATTACGAAAACTACGAGAAATAGTATCTCCGATACAGATACAGGTAAGAGGCTAAATTACTCAAGTACAATCTAATACAAATGCCACGCCTTTAGTAACATAAATAATAACTAATAAATTAATTTCTTAACAAAATTCATTAAAAGATAATTATACAATCAAAATTATCAAACCATTTCAGTACCAGCTAGCTCAAACATCACTAAACATGAATTTAAACTCCAACACAGCAATTCAATTGAAAACATACACACTAATTTAAGTAAATGAAAGATATATAATGATAAAGTAATCGTTTACAGAGAGAGTGTAGATCGAGGGGGGGAGAGAGAGAGAGAGAGACGGAGAGAGAGAGAACAAAGAGAGAGAAACACACACACGGAGAGAGAGAGAGAGAGAGAGAGAGAGAGAGAGAGAGAGAGAGAGAGAGAGAGAGAGAGATTACCATTTTGTGGTGTTCTGGAGAGATCGGCTCGTTGAAGCCCTAATTATTTTTCTGATGTTTGGTTTTATAGGCTAGAGATAAACCCTAACAGATTTTTAAGCGTTGGATTTGGCCCACATTTAGGGTTTGGGATAAGGCCCAATAATAGCCCAATCTCACGGGTTATGAACAATATACATTATTGTGCATCTTTTTTCATATCTGAGCACTGAATTTTTTTTATTAATATTTTGAAATAAAGAATATAAATCCAGAGTATTACTATTGTAAAATAGAATATATTGTAGTGTATTTATCATCTTTAGACGGTTACTTATTTTTGTTTCTTTGTTATTTTTTAATTTATTACTATTCATAAAATGGACTAAACCTAAGCTCGGAAAATATTTGGAAACAAAATTAAATAATTTATTATAAAAATATATGCCAAATTATAATAGTAGTTTCAAAATCGAAATTACAAATGCACGCATAAGAAGTTGGACACGTTTAGGTGGCATCTCTTAAATTGTCTTAATCTATTTTTCTAATTTTCTCAAATTTTTGAGTTAAAAAATATCAAAAATTATAATTATCTTATATTCCCCTAAATATATTATCATCATAGGAGAAGTTAGACGCGTTTAGGTGGCGCCTCTCAAATTGTTTCATTCTATTTTTCTAATTTTCTCAATTTTTTGAGTTTAAAAATATCAAAAATTATAATTACCTTATAATCTATTTTTGTAATTTTCTCACATTTTTATATTATTAAATTGAAAAAAATTAGATTGTTTATTAACTAATAAATAATATAATTTCATGATATTAGATTTATGAATAATGAGAGAGCGGCTTATTGGAGTAAACATGTTTAACGAGAAAACGGCTTTTTAAACTTCTATGATTTATTATATTTATTGATTATTCAATTAGAATGACCTAGATCGGATGAGAAATGAAAAAATGAAAAAAAAAACGAAACATTATTTTAGGATGCCGATGCGAAGCGCAGCTTCTTAAACTATTTCATATAAAATCTGCTATAAGTATTCAAACATGGAAGATGTGGCCTGCAATGGTTGAAACATTAATCCTAAACAAAAATCAAGTACTTATAAAGTGATCAAAATTAAGTACTCCTTCCGTCCCAAAAAACGTTTCTTATTTTGACTTTTTATACTATTAATGATAAGCTATTGACTACTAATTTACGTATAATCTATAAGATCAAATATACTCATGAGTGATTTTGTTGGATTCGTATTTATAGATATTTTAATATAATAAAATTTTCATATTTAATACTAATACGAAATTAAAGATGTTAACAACCATTGACAAACGTGTCCAAAGAAATAGGTATTTAGGGACTGTATAAATAAAGTGATGTGACCCTGCATTGACGTCGATTTTCAGTATTAAACCTACGGCAATTTTTAAGGTATAGATGGTTTCAACAAAGGATCCAGAGCTTTCAAATATTAGGCTGCAGCCACATGAATTGCTTCAGACTTTTTTTGTCCATATCCAAGCATTGAGATTCCTTTGTAAAGATTACCAAACATGAATCTTCTTTGAATAATCAAACATTTGTGCCATTGTAATAACAATGCAGCCACATTACAGAGTTATCCTGCTAAGCATCTCCTTATCTGTAAAAACACAGACCATAAAACAGCTTATATCATACAGATACAGTCTTGAAACAAAATGTACAGCTAACTGCACATTACTATACAAGATTCTGCACTCTGCAGCCACAGCTCAGTCTGCTACTTCTGTGTCTTCGTGTTACTTGTAAACATCGATGATCGATAGGTCCGCAATGTATAATCTATCTTCCGGAGAGAAAATTTATTAATGTTAATGTAAGCAAACTTCAGTATGATTCAATCTCATCGTTGATTACAAACACCAGATGTGACTGTCTAATATTTATATCAGGAGACAATTTATATGGTCCTGGTCCCTGACAATCGTGTGTCAGGGACCGTTTAAATAACACATTATTCCAGGGGCGTCGGATCTATATTTTAACGGTCCGGATTGAAGATTTTTTTTTACCTTCTGCTATAAATATCTGCTGAAAAGACTTTTTCCTTTCCGCTATAAATATCCGCCGAAAGGAAAAAGTCCTTTCCGCGGATATTTATAGCAGAAGGTAAAAAAAATCATTTAATCTGGCCCTCGAAATAAAGATTTAATGGTTGTGAAGCAGTGTGTTAGATAAGGTTTATTTAAATTGTTAGGGATTAAAAACCCATTTATATAACAAGTAGTATCTAATTAATGCTTAATTAGCAAACATGTATGACAAAGTGACATTGTATTTTTCAGCACCTTTTATCTCTTTTAGTGTCCATCAAACATGAGAAACTCCATGCTAACATTAATGGCTTCTTGGATTCTCCTTGCACTTTTGTTCTTTCTCCCTTTACCGCAGAGTTTGTGTACAAAATTTGCAGATTCTAGTGATCAGTTGCCTACGATGAACCCGTTAAACTGTTCATTAGGCCAAAGCAAGACCTGCAGTTCCATACTCTACCAGAGCAATGGTCTTCAGAAAGAAGAAATTGCAGGGTATTATCATGTAAATGCATCGGATATTAAGAACGTTACGGATGGTGACAAACAAGGCTACCTAATACAAGTACCTTGTTCTTGCAAAAATGTCAATGGCACTACCGCGTATTTTTATGAGACAGACTATAAGGTGAAGGGGGGTGATACATTTGTGAATGTGTCAGCTGATTATTTCAGCAATCAAGCTTGGCCAGATGAAGGGGTAGTAGGATCTTTTATAAAAGGTTCAGAAGTTACTCTCCACCTTCTCTGTGGGTGCGTACAAAATGAAGCTCAAATTGTTGTAACTTATACAGTCCAGAAGCAAGATACACTGTCAAAAATCGGGGATGATTTATCTGCTGAAGTAAGCAAGATTCAAGACCTAAACACAAATTTGGCTCGAAATTCAACATACATTGAAGCAGGCTGGGTGCTCTTTGTGCCCATGGAGATAAATGGAATTCCGGTACCACAAGATGTTGACAGGATGTTTGGGGGTAAGTCATACAATTTGACAAATACTTTCGAACTGTACTAGGTAAAGTTAAATTTTCTTACCTTGTTTTTCCCGATAATTAGCAGGACATGATCACAAGTGGGTGATAATAATTGGAGTATTAGCAGCAGCAACATTATTATCAATATGCACATTGGCTATCATTCTTCTGAGACGACGTAGATCCCGGGAATACAATGAAGAGGACCTAAAAGTTCAAGTATCAAAGACAATGAGCGCCCATAAATCATTTTCCCTGCAAAACAAAAACCTGCAACGAGAAGGTTTGGGACGAGTAAACATGCTTAATTAGAGTTCCTGACTTGGAGACAAACTGTGCCTTAAATTTACTAACTTTGAGGTGATTCTAAATGTACAGATATCAAAGGTTTTGAGTCAGAAAGACCAGTGGTATATAGCATTGAGGAGATTGCAGAGGCAACAAGTGATTTTGATGAAACTCGAAAGATTGGAGAGGGTGGATATGGGAGCGTATACTTTGGGGTACTAGGAGAGAAGGTAAGAATATTTCCTTTCTCTATACATGGCCCGAGGTTCAAAACATTGCAAACATCACTATTGCTGATTGCTACCTTCAGGAGATTGCCGTAAAGAAGATGAGATCTAACAAGACCAAGGAGTTTCTAGCTGAGCTCAAGGTCTTGTGCAAGATACACCACATAAATGTGGTAAGGAGTCACTAATAAGCTTCCATTTCATTTAGTAGTTCTTCCGCTTTTGTTTGTTTCCATACGGATAACAAACAGGCTAATCAAGCTTCCGTTTCAGGTGGAGCTCTTGGGGTATGCCAGTGCAGAAGACTACCTCTATCTAGTTTATGAATATGTTTCTAATGGATCTCTTGGTGATCATCTTCATGATCCTTTATTAAAAGGTATTCAAATTAACTATTCAACAAAATGCATCCAATTGTAGCAATGTAACTTTATATATGTTAATTAAAACATTTAAAGGACATCAAAGCAGAGAACTTCAATCAATGTAGAGGTTACAAAATAATGATGCTATATGAGTCAATGTTGTTAAGTAACCAGTCGCACTAAAACCTTAAGGTGGTAGAGGAAGACCCGAACAGGATCTTATACTCTTTAACAAATGTGATGAAGTTAGCAACCAAAAAAAACTGTGATTAAGATAATATGTGCTCTTCTACCATGTAAGATACTCGAATTTGGAAAGAAATGTCGATACATAGTACTGTGCTCAGAAATTATTCCCCTTAACCTGATCATCAACAACGCACAGTAACTATCTGTTCCTAAGGGCGGAGTTTCCCTAGCTCAAGAAAATTAAAGCATTTGAATGATTCGGATCCAATTGCTTATAGAAGCATAAAATTTATATGCTTATTCAGTTACTGATTGTGACCAAGTGTGTGTGTGTGTGTTTAAGTGCACACATGCTAATGGTCTGATGGATGTCAGAAAGATTTGAACATAAATTCTAACAGTTGGAGAAAGTTTCTTACATGATTAGCCATTGACCAGGTCATCAGCCTCTCTCTTGGACTGCAAGAACACAGATAGCGCTGAACACAGCAAAGGGTATCGAGTACATTCACGATCACACTAAATCCCGGTATGTGCACCGTGACATAAAGACAACTAACATCCTACTTGATGAGAGGCTTAGAGCAAAGGTACCTATGGCATAGTAAACTGATTTTCTCGACTACTAAATGTTTGCACAACTAACAAAGTTTTGTTTATGAAAGTCCTTACTCTGTAAATAAACATTTTAAGCTGAACTCTTCTTATCAACTACATAACTAAAATGTTTACTGAAAAGACTGGCATTCAATTTCAGCCTCTTGTATAATGTACTATTATTAATGACTAAATAATACCTTTATCTACTACCTTCAAACTGCTTCCTATAGGTTGCAGACTTTGGATTAGCAAAACTCGTCGGAAGAACCAATGAAGATGACTTTGTAGCAACTCGCCTGGTTGGGACACCGGGATACCTACCACCAGAGTACATTCTGACCACTGTTAACTTTGAAGGCTTAATGACCTTTTAAACCTCAAACTTTGCACCGATATACCCATCAGCTCCTATAGTTTATTACCGTACTTTTTTGCTCCTCAGGTACCGAAAACGTAACCTTTTACCCTTAGACCGGCCGGTTTTCACCCGATTTTTTTCCCGGTCCAAAGGTAAAAAAACACATTTTGAATACCCGAGGGCTGAAAAGGTACGCTTTTAAACTTCGGGGTTTTATGAGTACACTGGTGCAAACTTTGAGCCCGAAAAGGTCATTAAGCCTAACTTGAAACTACATTTTTCAGCCATTAGTGCATTAGGAGTGGACTAACCAATGTCATTGATTGCCATTTTCCCTGCTCCTCTAATTCATGAACAGGTGTGTAAAAGAGCTGCAAGTGACCACTAAAACTGATGTTTTTGCATTTGGAGTAGTTTTAGCAGAGCTTATAACTGGTCAGCGTGCACTTATTCGTGACAATCGAGAGCCTAACAAGATGAAATCACTCATTACAGTAGTAAGTCAACTACATCTATATGCTAAAGAAATTGGAGAAGAGGAAATATTGGAAGTAGATCATAATTTGTATTCCTAGGTAGATAATATGCATGATATGCTGCTTTGTTAAACTGATAACTTCATTTGCAGATTAATCAAATCTTTCAAGATGAAGATCCAGTTAAAGTATTACAATCTGTCATTGATGGCAATCTCAAAGGAAGCTACCCTATGGAGGACGTTTACAGGGTTAGTCTTCTTACACATGAGCAAGAAAAAATCAGAACAATATATTTTAAAATGAACCAGATGTTATACCAGTGTGTACTTGAGGCTGACAGGATTAACCCGTTTTATTTCAAAGTGTCCACTGTTCTTGTCAAAAACTATCAAGTGGCTATTCAATCTCCACG
Source organism: Apium graveolens (assembly GCF_009905375.1). Classification (NCBI taxonomy): domain Eukaryota; kingdom Viridiplantae; phylum Streptophyta; class Magnoliopsida; order Apiales; family Apiaceae; genus Apium; species Apium graveolens. The sequence goes on along the minus strand of NC_133654.1, from coordinate 265,631,199 downwards.
GGAACTCGTTTTAGCCACTAAAATCAATATATATATATATATATCACTTTGTTAATTCTCGAAGAAAATTTAACTAAAAGTTAATGGAATTGTTATTAGCCAATGATGTGTGAGCCACATGGATAACAAAAAAATAGCTTTATACTTCTCTATTATTAATTCTTCTAACAAACTTATCACTGTTTCATTAAATTTTAGGTCATTTTTCTTTCGAGATTTATCATTGTGATATGTATAGTGATTATAGTGGTCAAAACGAGTCCATGTGGAGATCACGTAGCCACTTGATAGCTTTTGACCAGAATAGTGGGCACTTTGATATAAAAACCCGGGATTAACCATCTTTTACGACGATATCCTACAGATGGCAGAAATTGCTGATTGGTGTCTAAGTGAAGATCCTATCAGCAGACCAGAGATGCGAGAAATTGTTGTGGCCCTATCTCAAACTATGATTTCATCTGTGGAGTGGGAAGCATCGCTAGGAGGAAATAGTCAGGTTTTTAGCGGAGTTTTCAATGGGCGATAAAATGTTTAGGGTAGCATCGCTATGATTATTAATATCGGACTTAATAAATAACTTGCAGTAGATGTTCTTCAATGTCGTTTAAAGAAGTCAATCTGTTCTAAACTCTAATTGCAGGACCAGAATGTTTGGTTAACTCTGCACTTAGTTATGTTGATCTAAAACATAAAAACATGACAATTTCTTGCCGCAAGATCAGAGTAGTCATGCTGCAAGATCAAAGTACATACCATTTTTATCACGACGACTAATCAGCGACTAGTCGACACGAAGGTACTCAGGCGCCAAGAGTCTCCAAACTCGACTTGTCGTCGACTAGTTGACGTGAAGGTCGCCCAAGAGTCTCGTAGCCCGACTTGGGGGCTTCATAACCATAATTGTGATGTATCATGCTTATTTTGAACTAATTATTCTATTACTTTTGATCTAAATTATAAAATTAACGTGTTCAAATATATTATATATTAAATCTAGTAATTATACATATAATGAACACTTTGTCGACTTTTTACGACTAGTTGGACGACTTGTCGACTAGTCTTCATGAAGGTACTCAGGCTTCGAGGGTCGACTTAGCGCCGTGATAACCTCGGTACATACTATAGAATCATGACTGGCCAGTGACCAGTGTGAACAATTCTGCAATATTTAGCTAAGCAAGCAAATTCTGATGATTAACGCAAACAAGACAACACTAACCTCTCTAAAAGTAACTTTATACTTGTCTTGCCAAGGTTTTAAACATGTTAAAAGCTTGTTTTCCAAGCTGTAAGAACTCATCTAAGTTTGTTTACCTGAACTAACAGGTAGATTTCACGTTTTCTTCTTGTAATAAGAAAATAGATGACGGCAACTAATAATCATCCTAAATATGTAAACTCAACACACTCTGTCTCAGAACATAGATGGCACGCTTGATATAGCCAACTTCATCGGAATACATCACCTTACAATTTATAGGTTCGGCAAATTTTACACAATCGTTATTTCATATAATTTTAGCCGAACATTTTAAGGGGTGTATTAGATTGTGATTTTGAAGGATTTTTATGGATTTGAGAAATCATGGGGTATTCATTTTGGAGTTTAAATAATCCTTTAAAATTTGAAGGTATTCAAAGGATTGGAAAAAGTCTTAGTGTATTCAATTTAAATTTTAAAAAGTCAATCAAAATTTGGTGGTATTCAATTTGGATTTTAAAAAATCCATCAAAATCTCATAGTATTCAAAAGTCCATGGATTTTCTTTTATTTAAAAAAATTGTGGATTTTGATGAATACATTTTTAATATCTTGAAATCTCTTCAAAATACACGAGATTTCGATGGATTTCTAAAAAATTCCACAAAATTTGCAAGACTCTACAAAATTTTGGATCAACTCAAAAAAAAATGGATTTCTAAAAAATTCCGCGCTTCGAAACTCGTAAACAAAGGCTTAATAAAAAATCCTTAATTTTGAATATAAACTCAAAAATTAAGAATTTAAAATTGTACCAATCGTTCTATTAATTTGACGGTGAAATCAGATTGTATTTTTCAAGACCTCATAAGCTTGATTGAGAAATCACTAAAATGTTCAAAATGGCTTTGGAACACAAATTTCTGATTTCATGAATATTTAATTAATCTGAAAATAATTTATAATTTATTATCTATCTATTGTAAATATAATACAACAACAAGAGGTTTGATAAGTAATTTAATTAATATGACAATTATGCCCCTACTTAATATTTATATAGTATTTTTTTCACCTCATCATTTATTTATTAAATTTTTTTAATTATTCTATAATTAATATGTTCATACATACATTAATACATACATATAGTGTTGTAAAAAGCGCAAATCGGACATAAGCGGTGAGGTCACCTTCTAGCGCTTAAGTGGTTTTAAAAACGGACGCTTAATCGGATTATAAATAAATAAATATACATATATTAAAAGTAATGAATATTTTTTTGAATAAAGAACATTCACGTATTATAATAAATCAATAAAATAATCATTCACAAAGTCATAATCAACTTAAAAAATACAAGTAACATTTAAAAAAAATTAAATTATACTTTTTTTTAAAATAAGATTTATTTTTTCTAATTATTTTTAATTCCCCTTTTAATTGGTCAAAAACCGCTTAATCAGTCAAAATCCGCTTAATTCCAATTAAAGCCGCTTAAACCCGCTTAAATTTTATTAAACGCTTAAATATCCAATTTTGTACTAATCCAAGAGCTTTGACCTCCGATTCCGCTTAAACCCCCGCTTAATGTGCTTTTTACAACACTCATACATATATATAATAAATATATACATATATATAAACTAATACATGCATGCATACATATATACATATATACATATATGCACACACACATACATATACACATACAGTGATAAAAGAATATAAGAATGAGGATGTAGAAGAACACATTAAAGAAGACTTTTGGAATATTTATGAAGACGGAAATGAGAGTGATGCTAAACGTCTTGTTAACGGTGTGCATATATTGTCATTGAACACCTATATTTCACTGGAGGCATATGATTTGTAATATGAGAGCTTAACTCGATCATTGTGTAAGCACTTGTGCAAGGTAAGTCTCTGAACTGCTCAAATTGTGATAAAACGTGAATATCACGAATACTTTAATTTGTTGAGGATGTTGGTGAAATTAAATTCCCTTTGCAAATTTATGTTGCCACAAATAATGTTGTTTGAAATAACTTATTGGTTTTTACTAACGTAAGTGATAATTACAAGACTGATATTACTAGTTTGAAGTGTAAGGATTTTGCGATTTTGGATAATTTTCATGTGAATTCAAATGAGTTGGTAAATGTTAGGCCATATCAGTTTAATTTGAATTGGTGTCACAAAATTTGGGGTAAGACAATTGACGTCAAAAATGTTAAGATGGAGTATGTCTTGTATTCATTTGAGGATAAAGATGTTTTAAAGCAATCATATGAACGTGTATTGAAAAAATTGGTAGTTCTTACTCGGGAACGGTATAACAAATTAGAAATACAACATGTTCAACATGAATGGATAATTAACTCAAGTGTCAAATACATGACATCCACAATATCCATGTGGTCAGGTATTAAGGTAACACCAACACACTATACTTTTTTGAAATCAAATGAAATACTGCATTACGTCAAACAACCTTAAGAGAGAGCCTCCAACAAACACGTCGGAGGAGATGTGAATAAATTACAGGAATTTACTAAACAAGGGATTCTAGATGCTTCATACGCTACCCTGTTAGCATTCTTCCTAATATAAACAACTGAGCTTCTATGCAGAGTACTAAGAATCTGTTTACAACTCTCAATTACTACTCCAACTTCAAGATAGTTCATGTTGTTCTTGTTTACTTCATTGACAGTAAGCTGCGAATCCGATTTCACTGTGATTGTGTCTTCTTGCATCTGCATACCTTTAATCCACGATAATGCTTCCCGCACTCCAACAACTTCAGCTTCCCATACTGATATTTCTCCAACACATTTAATTATTTTAGCTACCCTAAAGTTCCCACCATGATCCCGCAATATCATACCTATTGAGAAAGTATTAGCACCTGGAACCACGGAAGCATCAACATTAATTTTGAAAGCACCCTCTACAGGAGTTTGCCACTTTGCCTTTGATTTCCGAGTATCACTTTCAGCATTGTTGTGTCCAACCGTCACAGTTACTGCAGTTTTTCTCGCTTGAATCCATTCCGATGTTAGTTGGAAACTATTATCCATAGCGAACGCTGGTGTGACTATTTTACCATCCTACACTTTTTTATTTCTCCAGTACCATATTCCTCATAAGATCATACAGATTTTTCCTAACTCCTTTGTATTTGCTGAAGTAAGTTGTCGTAGCAGCCATTCATGAGCAGTGCCTCCCTGATTTTAGTCATAGGTAACTCCCACATGATGCCAACATTCCATAGCAAAGCTGCATTCATAAAATAAATGTGACATATATTCATGACCATCTGTACACATAGGACATGTGATAGAAATCATGACTCCTTTCGAGCTCAATCTATCTCTTACATGAATCGTGTTCCTACAGAATCTCCACACAAATACTCTAACCTTATGAGGTATATTTAAATGGCAGATTCTTTTTCATCCCGTACATTGCTGAATCGTATCCGTTCCAAACTTCTTCCCATACCAGAAATGATAGGCATTTGCACTATAGATACCATCTCTTGCATCTATCCAAACTATTCGATCATGTTGTACACGTTGGGGAATATACAGTTCCAATATTGCTTCAGCATCTGTTTGAAGAAAATTACTCCTGATTTTTGGGACATCCCATTTTTTCTCACTTGGTAAGAAATATGTAGCCACTCGTTCAGTCCTTTCTGCATAAAACGGAGACTGCTCCACCTTGAAATTTGTTTTATTCCTTAGCCACGGATCTCTTGCTGCTACAATATCATCTCCATTACCCAAAACCCATCTAAATCCCTCCTTTAATTCCTCCTTTGCAGTCCAAAGTCCTGACCACAGAAAGCTGGAATTCTGACCCTTATTAGCTCTAAGTACATGCTCATTAGGGAAGTATCTTCCTTTGAAAACCCTTGCCACTAAAGTACTTGGGTTTTGCATGAAGTTCCAAATGTGCTTACCAAGGAGTGCGATATTGAAGCCATGGAGATTCCGAAAACCTAAACCAGACTCTTTGCCAAGCTCATATTATTCCAAGATAACTAATTTAACCCTTTTTGACTGTCACCTTTCCCAGTTCTCCACCAATAATTTTGTACATTTGCTCCAATTCATTGCACAGAGATATAGGTAACAAAAAACATGACATAGTATATGATGGGATGGCCTGAGCTACATTACGGATTAATACTGTTTTCCCACCTTGAGACATGGGTTTAGTTTTCCATCCTCGGATTCGTTTGCTGGCATTCTCTTTCAGGTAATTAAACACTCTTTTCCTTGATCTCCCAACTAAAGACGAAAACCCCAAATACTTAGTGTTTGTTATATCCGCGTGAACTTCCAGAATCTGCGCAATTTCCGCACGTTTGTCTCGTGTAACATTTGTACTAAAAAATACACTAGACTTCTGAAAGTTAATTGATTGTCCCGAGCATTTTTCATAATTGATAAACAATTTTTTTATGCTTCTGGCCTCCTCAGTACTAGCCTGTAAGAAGAGAAGACTGTCATCAGCAAATAGGATGTGAGAAATGGTTGGCGTCGTGGTGCTGATCTTACAACCATGGATTGCACCACTATTTGAAGCTTCATCTATGACATTCGAAAGTCCTTCAACACAGACCAAAAAAAGGTATGGCGAGAGGGGGTCACCCTATCTCGGCCCTTTCCTAAGAACAATCGGTCCAAAAAAAGAACCATTAATGCAGATTATATATGTCACTGTCTTAATACACAACATCATCCATCTAATCCATGTCTCGCAAAAACCCATTGTCTGCATTCTTTTCCGTAAAAACGACCAATTCACTCGATCATATGCTTTGCTGATATCGAGTTTCAAAGCTACCTCTCCCACTACACCTCGTTTCTTGTTGTTCATATGATGGATTAACTCGAAAGCTATAAGCACATTGTCTGTTACTCCCCTGTTCTTGACAAACGCAGACTGATTTTTCGAGATTAAAAAAGGTAGCACTTTTTGTAACCTATTTGCTAACACTTTTGCAATGATCCTGTAAAGGACGTTACACAGTGCAATGGGCCTAAGATCCCGCATACTCGAAGCATTTTCTTTTTTCGGGATAAGGACCACACTTCTGTTATTTAGCTCTCCTGGAAAGTAATTCGAGTGCAACCATTGTGTGCATTGTTCAAAAACTGCATGACCCATAACTGTCCAGAAACTCTGAAAAAATGCGGAGTTGAGTCCGTCAGGTTCCCCAGCCTTGTCTAGGTGCATATGTTTAGTGGCAGCAGTAAACTTCTCAAACGTGAATGGTTCAGTTAGCTCCAAATTATGTGATGCATATAATGTTCTATGGCTAATTGCGTTTGCCATGTCCGTTGTATGCTCTTCGTCTGTAAACAGCTTGGAAAAGTAGTCTATAATAATGTCACACATGCCATCATGATGTTCAATCTTTTCCCCCATATCATTAGTCAAAAACCCAATCTTGTTTGCTTTTTTCTTTGCAGAAGCAAAAGCATGGAAGAACCGCGTGTTATCGTCACCACCTCTGAGCCAGAAAACTTTCACTCTTTGTCTCCAATACGTTTCCTCCTCGAGTAAAAGTGTATTTAACTTCACTCTTTCACTTAGATACTCCTTTATATTGTCTGCTCCAGTACAATCAACCAGCTTATCGAGATTAGCTTTATGATGTTTAATTTTCTCCTTGAATTTATGAAAAAAGGACCCCCCCATCTGGCCATGAACGATGTAACCTCAATAATTTTCGGAAGGAGATGTTTTACAGGGATTGATTTCCAGATTTTAGATACCTCCTGCACGAAGCTTGGTTCTCTTAACCATATATTCTCGAATCGAAATCGAAATTATTTCATTGACACCTTCGTGTTCAACAGCTCTAATAGTATTGGCTCATGATCAGAGACTGAACTGTGTATAACTCTGAGATTGTTAGCCGGGAATTTCTGCATCCAACTACCAGTACCAAAGCTACGATCCAACTCCTCTCTTACACATTCACTGGTGTTCCTTCCTCGCTCCCAAGTAAATTTACCACCCGACAAATTTATTTCAGCTAACTGCAAATCTGCTATAACATTACTGAAGCAATAAAAAAGGTATTGAGGATGTGTAATCTTACCCTTCTAATTTAATGCAAGCATGAGATCATTAAAATCTCCCCATATACACCAGGGAATTTTTGAAATGCCTGCCAATCTACGAATTAGATTCCAAGATTCACGTCGCCAGGTTCGTTCCGGATATCCATAATAGCAGGAAAGACGCCACGATACGCTATTATTTTCCATGAATTGCATGTCAATATGATGACTCGAATAACTATCTACTTAACATTGGGCAGCCTGCTTCCACAGTACAATCAACCCACCACTACGTCCTACTCTGTCCACCGAAAAACAGTAGTCAACACCAAACTTAACTCGAAGTTATTCTATCTTATTTGAATGAGAAATATTCTCTATTAAAAACAGGAAAATGGGTCTGTGATCCCGTAAAAGATCACTGAGTGCACGAACTGTTCGAGGGTTCTCAAGCCCTTTACAATTCCAGCTTATGTAACTCATGGCTCCTGGCTAGCTTGCTTCGCAAGCTTAGCCATTCCAATTGTTGAGGTCTCTACACAATTATAATGAGAAGGAGTATATTCCTTATTTGTGATGTCTGTCGACCGTGTCTGCACTTCACTTAAATGGGCTTCAACATGTTGTCTTTTCCTTTCCTCCAATTTAAGCCCATCCAACTCGTTTGTGTCCAACTTTTACTAGAATTCAAATTTATCTCCTTTGGTTGTAGATTAGAGTCGTGTTCCCTTGCTAATCCCGAAATATCAGCACTAGTTGTTACATTATCCCTTTGAGTTAGCCAATCAGTTGTTGGATGCGTATTCCTCGAATTTTGAAATTCCTAATTTTAAGCCCTGTTTGTATTCTTCCCTTCCAGACGTCCCCAGTCGCCGTCACACGACGTGGTGGCGCCCTTAACCATTGACCCCATTATCGAGTAATCACTCCATCCTTAGTTTCAAGTTTTTTCTTGCAGAATCTTTCAGTGTGAGTCGGTAAGCCATAGAGAAAGCAAAAATCCACCAGTTTTTCATATTTGCATGTGATTACAACCTCCACTTTATCCTTCTTCACAATCTTCTTCTTCCTTTAAGAGGTTCCCGGACATCAACTCTGATCCTTAGTCTCATATATTCCCCCCATATGCTCGAATTATTTTTTGCATCATACTGCACAAAATGCCAAAAAAATCCCCAGTTGTTTCCCTTACATCTCTTATATCTAACCTACAGGGAGGTCATGTACTTGTATCCAGAATTCCACCTCATTCAGTGAGACCTTAATGGGATCTTCCCCTGCTTTGACAGTATTCATGACTAAGATCGCATTGTCAAACGTCCAAGGACCATTGTTAAGCACCCATTTCATGTCATCTTTACGATATAACTGAAATAAAAAGATCACAGGTTTTAGATCTTTGATGTTAATACCCATCACAGGCTTCTATAGATCATCAATTTTTGCCCTCATGGCCCTCACGTTAATGTTCTTCTCTGTCAAAAAATGACCTACAATGCATAACTCAAACCTATTACAGTCTTCTTCCATTCCTTCGTCGAACACCAGTTCTTCGTTTTCCTCATTCTCTATGTCCAAGTCATCCATTTGCATATCTATGTCATTCATTGTTGCCATTCTCACCACAAACTCTCACAATTCTATATGATAGAAAGGAGAGAAGACATTCAAACAACTCTCACAGAGGGAGAGAAAAACCTGTATCGTGTACCAACACACTATACTTAATAAGTATTTCATATGTACCTCAATTTAATAATAACTTATTGTACATTCCAAAATTAACCCAAGACAGTGGTTGTCGGGTCATTTTCCTCCGAGAAATATATATACCTTAGTAACTTTTATTTAGACTAAGTTTATATTATTTAAAATATGATATTTATATTGTTATGATTACGAGTGAAAAGCCTAAACAATCATATATAAATAACTAATGTCCGAAATACCCACCAAAATTTAAGCTACCCAAAATTTTCATCAAATATTTCATTTTGAGTGGGATAACAACTTGATACTGCAAAGGCGTAAGAGTATCAGAATGATACTCCTTTGTTAGTGGAGTATCAGCACGAATACTCTTTTGTGAGTGGAGTACAATGTGATATACTCACTTGTCACTGGAGTATCATCTAAACTTTTAAAATTATTAAATTAAGGTTCACACATTAATCGATTTTACTTTATTCATCTTTAAATAATTTTAAACCCCGGACAGGGAATTGTTAAACGTTGAAATATTAAAAATTATAAAATATGGTTCATGTTTAAATTATAAAATTATTAAATAAATATTTAAATTTTCAAAAAATACATATTACTCCGATGACGGTGCTCAGTGAAAAAAGAGTATAAGGACTGATAATTCACTGATAGAGAAGTATGCCATGATACTCCACAAGTATCACCTTAATACTTCACCGGAAGTGGCGTCTCATCTCAATACTTCACGAAAAAAAGAGTATGTGGTGGGCATTTACGATACCTTATTTCAGAATGGTTATTCTGGGCAGAAGGACCTATAAAAAGAAATATTTTGTTTCATTTTTTCTATGATTATAATGTAATTTTAATGATATTCCTTGATTTTTTTTATCTCATCCATCAATCTAAATTCAACTTTTATTCAATCAAATCAAATAAAATGATAATTGTCATAATATAAAATCAGAACGACAATTTTTTCTTTTTTTAAAAAAATATATACCTTTTAGTTAGTATATTTTTTAAACTGAACGATTATTTTTGGACATAATAAAATGATAATAGTGGATATTAATCATATTACCTAGTTTATTTATACAAAATAAATCGTGTAATTTTGGATTGCATTTTTAAACATGTTTATAATTATATTTTTAATAAAATCATATTACGAAATTCATTGATATCAAGTAAATCGATCGAGTTCATATTACCGATCAACGATTTATTAAATTCGGTTTTAATACAATAATATAGATCGAATAATATCCGTGTTTTGAAAATAAAATTTGTATTTTAAATGAGTTGTCCAATTCAATTTCCAATATAACTTTTAAAAAATTTATAAATACTAATTTATACTTTGAAAATACAAAATTTTCATTAGATATTCATTTTTTTTAGATAACCTAAATATATCACTCCACTGTCACTATCTTCTAGGGTGCATGTCACAGCGGCACGAGTATGCCAGGATAGACATGCTATGACGTCAATTAGCTCGGCATGCCTTTCCATGATTTGACATGTTTTTTACTAATTATTTTTTTATATTTTTAATAATTATTTTAATACTATAAATATCCAGAAATAATAAATATATAATTTTAAAATATTTACATATATTTGAATATCTAAAAAATTATTAATAAAATGAGTGTTATAATGATATTAGGTTGTTATTATCAACTAAACTTAATTTTATATTTAGGTTCACTGTATGTATATTAGTATAATAATTATATTTTAAATTTTATTATATTTAATTAATAAATGGCATGCACAACTTTTGTCAAGAAGCATGTCTTGGAAGTCCTTTACTATTTCCTCTGTCCTTTTCATTTCTTTACACTTTTTTTATGTACCATTCATTTTTTTACATTTCAAAATTTATCAAAAATAGTCAATGAATCCCCTTATTTTCCCACTTTTTCTTCATTTTCATGCTACTTTTACCCCGCTATCTCTATTTTATCCATTAAAAATCAATGTAACCTGGCCCTTCACCCACTTTTAAATGTCATTTTCACTACTTTATACTTGCGTCTCTATCTTCACGGTCTCAATTATACACACAACTTCAAAATATACACACAACTTCACTACTGCTTATAATACAACTTATAATCAGATCTAATTAGCTTGTTGATCACCTTTAATGGCCGGCGCGGCGTCGGCGCTGTTCATTCTGGACATCATAGGCCGGATTCTCGTCCGGCACGATTACCGAGGCGACGTCTCCGCTTCGCAAGCTGAAAAATCGTTCGCTAATCTCATCGATAAACAGGTCTATTATATATAATTCACACTTAATTTGTTTTAATTGACTGTAATTAGAGTGATTAATCAATGATCATTTAAATTTGTTGTTTCGAGTTGTAAGTATAGTTGCTGCGAGTGTAGTTGCGGTGCGATTAAGTTAATTTCTTGTTTAGTTGATGAATTTGTAAGTATAAGTTGTGTTGTGATCGATCAAGCACATTGTTGAAGTGTTTCGAGTGTTTGTAAGTTCAGTTGCAGTCCAATTAAGTTATGATATTAGTTAAGCTCGAGTTAATGAATTATTATCGATCTGGTACGTTGTTAAAATGTTTTGAGTTGTAAGTTTAGTTGTGGTGCGATTACGTTATCATAAATTTTTAGTTTAGTTGATGAATTTGTAAGTACAAGTTGTGTTGTGATCGATCTAGCACATTGTTGAAGTGTTTTGAGTTGTAAGTATAGTTGTTGCGAGTGTTTGTAAGTATAGTTGTGGTGCGATTGAGTTGAAGTGATTTTAGTTGAGCTTGAGCTACTGTATTATTATTGATCTAGTACATTGTTAAAGTGTTACGAGTTGTAAGTGTAACAGCAATGCAATTAAGTTATAGTATCTTTTTAGTTTGGATGATGAATTATGATCGGTCTAGTACATTGTTCAAGTGTTTGAGTTTTAAGTATAGTTTTTGTGCGATTAATTTGGAAGTGAATTTAGTTGAGCTTGAGATATTGAATTATTATTGATCTAAAACTTTTTTAAAGTGTTTCGAGTTGTAAGTAAGTATTGTTGCGGTGCGATTTAGTTATAATTTCTTTTTGGTTTAATTGATGAATTATGGTTGCTCTAGTACATTGTTCAAGTTCTAGAGTGGCAATTATAGTTGAGGTGTGATTTAGTTATAATTTGTAATTCTGAGTTCGTTTTGGTTGCACTTTAGTTAAGCAGCTAAATTGTGAATTATACAGTACATTTTCATGGTGTGAGTATAGTTGTAGCTCGTTTAAGTTATAATTCGTTTTTAGTTTAGATGATAAATTTGTAGTTTTAGTTTTTTTTTTCAGTTGCAGTTTTAGGTTTTAGCTGAGTGACTGAATTTTGATTTTATAGTACATATTTAGAGTGTTTCGAGTAGTAGTGTAGTTGTAGCTCTACCAAGTTATAATATATTTAAAGCTTAGTTGATAAATTTGCAAACGTAAATTTGTTTTGGTTGCAATTTTCTTTAAGCGACTGAATTATGATTCGTCTAGTGTGTCCTTAAAGTTTCTCAGCTTGTAGGTATAGGTGTAGCTCGATAAAGTTATTATTTTAGTTTAGTTGATGGATTTTCCAAAGTACAAATTTCTTTTGGTTGCAATTTAAATTGAGTTATAATGTGATCGATTGAGTACATTGCTAAAGTGTTTCTAGGCTCGATTAAAGTATTTTTCATTTTAGTTTAGTGATAAATTTGCTACTGGGGCTATGTATTGATTTAAGTGAATTTATTGTTTCGTGTTTTGTATGTGGATAGGGAGATTCAGATTCGCAAGATCCGGTTGTATACGATAATGGCGTAACTTATATGTTTATACAACACAATAATGTATATTTGATGATTGCTTCGAGGCAGGACTGTAATGCTGCCAGCCTCCTTTCGTTTCTACACCGCGTTGTTAATGTAAGCCATTCGGTAATATATGATTACTGCTTTTACCGTTCTGATGAGAATATTTAATAATTATCATTTTTATTAGCTAAAATTTTGTATTGAGATCTTACTTTGGCCTGCAGGTATTTGGGCACTATTTTGAAGAGTTAGAAGAGGAATCACTTAGAGATAATTTTGTTGTCGTCGTAAGATTACATCTCACTATAGTTATTGCTTGCATTAGGCAGTCTAATACTGTTTCATATTAGTGTTATTGTGTTGGTCTTTTTGTTTGGTTTTGCAGTATGAGCTGCGAGCTGCTTGACGAAATGATGGACTTTGGTTACCCCCAATTCACTGAAGCGAACATTTTGAGTGAGTTTATCAAGACTGATGCCTATAAGATGGAAGTTTTCATAGGCCTCCAATGGCTGTTACAAATGCTGTATCTTGGCGCAGTGAAGGGATACATTACAAGAACAATGAGGTAGCTTTTGTTATTGTGTTGTTTTCCGGCTAACTTTATAAAAGTCACGAGATTTTGAAAATTTCTTGAATTGTTTCAGGTGTTGTTAGATGTTGTTGAGAGTGTCAATGTACTTGTAAATAACAACGGACAAGTTATTAGGTCGTTGTTGGAGCATTAAAGATGCGAACAAATTTAAGGTATGTTATGGTATAACTGACCATCATTGTTTTGTATTGTTGTTATCCTAAGTAAGGCACCCAATTTTGATGGAAATGTTAATATGATTGATATGGATGAAAAATAATTTGTAAAGACATAATTAATGCTGAATCGAAAGGAGAAGCCTACTCATCCATCAACTCCTTTCGTAGATCGCCACGGTTTTACGAAGCGTCTAAGCATAGTTCAGTCGCGTTGATCAATCAAGAGGGTTGCCGCCACTCGTTAAGGTTACCTATTGTATCATACACTTCCTGTATTCTTTCCCACACTTCATACCCCCTCTTTTAAGATAAAGTAAAAAGGGCCATGCATGGTGGGGTAGGAGCATCCAGTCGGTAAATCTTTTTTTGCTTGACCAAGAAGTCTTATGTCCTACGAGCCGCACGACGCTTTAACCGAAAGGACTTGTGCAATTCATGCCTTTCTGCTTTATGACCAGAAACTGTTTCTTTATTTCCATTTCAAATTGTTCTCTGGACTTTTTATCAATATGAGGTGATCATAACACAATATATCGCGATTCAGGCAATCCAATCTTCCGTGTGTAAGGCGGAAGCCCCCAAAAAGGGTTTTCAAAAAGCGGGTGATCAAAAGATCGAATCACTACGCGTATCTTGGTGGTTGTTACTTTTGGTGGTCTTTTTTTTGGCTGACCCCTCTTCCTGTTTTATTGATCAGAAACATCTAGCAGCGTACACCGGCTTAGAATTGGATTAATAAAATTCTAAGGGCTAAGGCTCCCATCCCCTCACTTCCACCGATTTACTGATCTTTTGATCAGACGCCAGACCTTGCTATCGGGATAAAATGCCCCAGGCCGTCTTTCAAGCGAGCGAGAAATGGTAAATGGTTCCGCCTTCTCCTCAACCTCTCACGCCACAAAATTCGCAGCGCATTCGATGTTATCACACCCTTGGCTTACCCTTCGGCTTTCGTGCTTTAGCACTTAGATTTAACCTTTCATAAATCCCCATCAAGTAGTTCTTGATAAAATCCGTGATCATCTCATTATTCGAAATATAGCTGCCCCCGGTACCTCTTTATTTTGTTCAACCCCGCCGTCTTTTCCGCCTTCTGATTTTAAAGAATTCTCATGTCTTATTTATTTCCGAGATGCATTTTACTTTTTTCGGATGATTTCCGCCTTCTACAATCTCTTTTATTTGAGGGAGGATCTCGGCGCCTTCCTATTTGAGGCCACCGAAGCATCTTTCTCAGTCTTTTTCCGCTCAAAAATGGCTTTTCTGCGATAGAAACGAGGTTACAAGGTCTCGTGAAACATAGGCCAAAGAATAGCGCATTGAGACTAGACAGCGATCCCCGTTAGGGCAGAAATTACGGATAATGGCTCGTAAAACCACCGCTAAGATGAATAATCAACGGGCAGACGTACTATATATAGAAGTCGTGCTGAGCCAAACCCTGAAGAAAGAGAGAGGGGTCCGTGGCAACGACAGAGCGTGAGAAACGAGAAGCTACTAGAAGAGCTCCAGCGAAAGATTGTATCCAACGAAACATATTGACAGGCCCGCTCAATTAGGGCTCCGGAATAGGCTAAAGTCATACACAAACAAGTTGCCGCCTTCCTAATAAGAGGCGAAGCGGAGAGCCAATCAAGGATCAAGCAGAACCAGACGCGGGCAATAACCCTATTAAAATGAAAGGATTTACCGCTAATTAATCAGTTTAATGAATCTGGAATTCTAAATTTAAATTACAAGAAACACTATTAGATTAAGTAGTTTCGACCAAAGCTAGCACATATGGATGGAATTCCTGGCCTGTGGCCGGAGGTGACGCTGAGAGTTAGAGAGGCTTGGAAACAGGGTTTGGGTAAGTTATTCCTAATGCAAGGTAGCCCAGCTAAGAAGAAAACTCACAGTAAAGGCGGGGGAATAGACCCTCCTATTATTATGCATGTGCATTCGGGAACACCTCCTCTTAACAACAAAAGAAAACCAATTGCCCCGAACAACAGGTTAAAACAGGCTCTACTTGGGTGAGTTAATTCAATGGCACCAAACTCTTCTCGTCATGTTGATCCGCGGATGTTGGTAGAAAGGGATCTGATCAACTGACTCCAGACATGTTATATCGACACCCTTTGTCCTGGCAGTATGAATTAAGTAAGAGTAGGTTTTTTTGAACAATTACTGTACAAAGACCCAATTTCCTGAAGAATTCACATGATGTGAGTCTCAGCTCCCGGTATCATAGCATGGGATCAACAACGTTTAACGGACTTCAGAGGTCCGCACTCTCGCATTTTGTACACTCTTTTTTTATCGTTCGTACACATCTTATCTTTGTTTCCCGGGCCTCTAGTGAGTTACAGACAGAGTTTGAAAAGGTCAAATCTTTGATGATGGAATCATCTATGATTGAGTTGCGAAAACTTCTGGATAGGTCTTCGAATGTAGGTGGGGGAGTTAAACTGGTAAGAAGGTGGATACCTCCGGAGGCAAGAGCATTTAAGATCAATGTGGATGTTAGTGTTCGTGATTGGGTAGATACATTCTCAGTAGGCATGGTTCTAAGAGATCAGGAGGGGGGCTTCATTGCAGGCAAAACTCACAGTATGCAGGCGCCAGGTTCGGTGTTTGAGGCTGAGGCAATAGGTATCCGGGAGGCATTGTCTTGGGTCAAAGATCAACATCTGCAAAATAAGAGAGTCTACATTGAATCAGACTCTCAACTCACGGTTCGAGCAATTCAGAGTGGAAATGCGAATTATCTAGAGGTGGGGGTGGTAGTCGAAAGCTGCCGCTGTCAGTTACTTCAACTCGAGCATGTGTCAATTAATTTTGTTAGGCAAAACGCTAACAGGGTAGCTCATGAATTAGCTAGATATCCTTGTTTAGCTTATTGCCAACTTCTTTTTGCGTCTCCTCCGTTATGCGTGGTGGAGGCTATTATGTATGATGTTTCGTAGTAATGAAATCTACTTTTACTTCAAAAAAAAACTTCTGGATAGGTATCCTACATCTGAACCGAATTCTTTCTAGTTAAAGAATCACTTTCTAGCTGCTCTGGAACAATTAGGAGATTCTTTAGAAGAAATACCAGGTTCTGCTTCTGGCGGCAACATGCTACTGGGTGGTGATCCCGCTTTTGGGGTCAAATCAAGCAAGCGTAGTAGCGTTCAGTGCTCTACGATCAGAGTTTTATTCTATAGCTAATTGTGCTTACTTGAAATCTTACGTATTAGATATCTTGTTATCTAAACTTCTCGTTACTGCGCTTTAACGACAACGACAGTTTTAAAGATAGGATTACGAGGCATGGAAGCTTTCTGCTAATGTTGTTAAATGAGAGTTATTGTAAACACTCAACTTCCACCCCGTTGGCTATAGTTTTAGCTTGTATATATGAGAAATTAACAAGAATAAAGAATTTTTGTGCCCAAAACAGGGAAATAGAATGAACTAAAACAGAACAAATTTTTATTATTCTTCATTTTAGCATACTACAAGCAAGTTTTTATACATGAGAGTACATCCAATAGGAAAGCTTACACACTCGGACCAACCACACAACTAAACATAACATAAGAATTCGTAAATCTTCACCAAACAAAGACAAAGAACACTATACATGAAAACAAACACACTACTTTGCGTCTGCATACACTTATTTAAACCTTCTAGAGTCGACGGACTACTCTAGTCTCCCCCACCGTTGGCACGATTTATCGCAGCTTGCACAATAAGTGCTTGCTGGCTCTTGTACCAGCGCCCACCTCCGGTCTTCCAGACCGCGAATGCGGTGCCTTATTTGTTGCATAACGTCTGCTATCATCTCAAGATCGATAGCAGGGAGATGCTCCCAGAAAAGTGCTAGCATGTGCTCCCAGTAGAGCTTTGCTGCCTCCACTTATGTGATTTCATTTGAAATAATAGTAAGTCTGTCAATCCCTCCATTGGGATCCATGGCTACTTATTTTCTTCTACTAAGTGCCATTTGCTTTGTGCCTAATAGAGACTGAAAGAAGCTTTTATTTATAGGCGTTGGAGGCCCTTAATTCTTCTCACCAACTAAAATTATATCAATAGTTGAAGTTTTGTTTTTAGCGGGTAGCGCCATGCTTCTTAACTCCGTCCCCGACCCTAAATCGTGGTATCGTCATGCGTCTTATTTCCGTCTCCGTCCACTACATAAGAAATAACTTGAATGAAGACCTTATTCGAGAGCAGCTGAGTCAAATAGGCATCCCTTTCCTTTAATAGTCGAGCATCTTTCAGACCCTTGAATCCAATGCTATTGATTCAACTACTCTCGAATAAAGTCTTTATTCAAGTTATTTCTTATGTAGTGGATGGGGACGAGGTTAAGAAGCGTGGCGATACCACGATTTTGGATCGAAGACAGGGTTAAGACGCGTGGCGATACCCGCGAAAAACAAAACTTCAACTATTAATATAATTTTAGTTGGTGAAAAGAGTTAAGGGACTCCAACGCCTATAAATAGAAGTTTCCTTCAGTCTCTATTAGGCACAAAGGAAATGACACTTAGTAGAAGAAAGTAAATAGCCATGGATCTCAATGGAGGAATTGACAGATTTTCAATTATTTCAAATGAAATCGCACAAGTGGATGCAACAAAGCTCTACTGGGAGCACATGCTAGCACTTTTCTGGGAGCATCTGCCTGCTATCGATCCTGAGATGATAGCAGACGCTATGCAACAAATAAGGGACCACACTAGCAGTCAGGAAGACCGAAGGAGGCCGCTAGTACAAGTGCAGAAAGCACTTATTGTGCAAGCTGCAATAAATCGTGCCAACGGCGGGGGAGACTAGAGGAGTCCGTCGACTCCAGAAGGTTTAAATAAGTGTATGTAGATGCCAAGTAGTGTGTTCGTTTTCATATATGGTGTTCTTTGTCTTTGTTTGGTAAATATTTACGAATTCTTATGTTGTGTTTAGTTGTGTGGCTAGTCAATGTGTGTGCAAGTTTTCATATTGGAGTACTCATGTATAAAATTTGCTTGTAGTGTGCTAGAATGAAGAATTATAAAAATCTGCTCTCTTTTAGTTCATTTTATTTTTCTGTTTTGTGCATAAAACTTCTTTATTTTTGTTAATTTCTCACATATAGAAGCTAAAACTGCAGCCAACGGGGTGGAATTTGTGTGTTTACGGTAACTCTCATCTAATAGCATAACAGAAAGCTTTCATGCCTCGTAATCCTATTTTTAAAACTTCCGGTATCGTTAAAGCGCAGTAACGAGAATTTTTTAGATAACAAGATATCTGATACGTAAGATTTCAAGTAAACACAATTAGCCGTAGAATAGAACTCTGATCGTAGAGCACTGAACGCTACCACGCTTGCTCGATTTGGCCCCATAAGTGGGATCACCACCCAGTAGCATGGTGCCTCTAGAAGCAGAACCCCGTATTTTTTCTAGAGAATCTCCTAATTGTTGAAGAGCAGCTAGAAAAAGATTCTTTAACCAGAAAGAATTCGCTTCAGATGTAGGATACATATCCAGAAGTTTTCGCAACTCAATCATAGATGATTCTATCATCAAAGATTTGACATTTTTAAATTTGTCTATAACTCACTAGAGGCCCGGGAAACAAAGATAAGATGTGTATGAATGATGAAAGAAAGAGTGTATAGAATGCAAGAGTGCGAACCTCTGAAGTCCATTATACGTTGTTAACCCCTTGCCATGATACCGGAAGCGGAGGCTCACATCATGTGAATTCTTCAAGGAATTGGGCCTGTGTACAGTAATTGTTCAAAAAAACCTACTCTTACTTGGTTCATGCTGCCAGGACCAAGGGTATCGATATGGCAAGTCTGGAGTCAGTTGATCGGATGCCTTTGTACCGGGATTCGCGGATCAACATGACGAGAAGAGTTTAGTGCCATGGAAGCTAACTCACCTTAGTAGAACCTGCTTTAACCAACTGTTCGGGGCAATTGGTTTTCTTTTATCGTTAAGAGGAGGTGTGCTCGGGTACACATACCTAATAATAGGAGGTTTGATGCGTTCCAGGTTCGGGGAAACTCATTTCCGCCCAAAGTTTCCAATTTGTAGGATCCTCGTCCCAATGTCTTTTTGACCTTGTAAGGTCCTTCCCAATTTGGGGCTAGCTTCCCTTTCTCGCCAACTCCTGATGCCCAATCTTCCTCAAAACCATGTCTCCTTGCTGGAAGAACCTCTCTTTAACCCTCCTGTTATAATAGGAGGCTCTGTGCTGATGCTCTGCATTACGGGCGTTGACTTCAGCCGTGGTAGTCACCTCGAGCGCTCTCGGAAGAGTTGGATTACATTTGAGGGCTTTTCAGCCGTGGTAGTCACCTCGAGCGCTCTAGGAAGAGTGGACTCGGAAGAATAGGATTATATTTGAAGGCTTTTCAGCCGTGATAGTCACATCGAGCGCTCTCGGAAGAGTGGACTCGGAAGAGTAGGATTACATTTGAAGGCTTTTCAGCAGTGGTAGTCACCTCGAGCGCTCTCGGAAGAGTGGACTCGGAAGAGTAGGATTACATTCGAAGGTTTTTTCAGCGTGGTAGTCACCTCGATCGCTCTCGGAAGAGTGGACTCGGAAGAGTAGGATTATATTTGAAGGCTTTTCAGCCGTGGTAGTCACCTCGAGCGCTCTCGGAAGAGTGGGATTACATTTGAAGGCTTTTCAACCGTGGTGGTCACCTCGAGCGCTCT
This sequence comes from Apium graveolens, assembly GCF_009905375.1. Taxonomy (NCBI): domain Eukaryota; kingdom Viridiplantae; phylum Streptophyta; class Magnoliopsida; order Apiales; family Apiaceae; genus Apium; species Apium graveolens. The sequence continues at coordinate 265,610,945 of NC_133654.1, read as the reverse complement.
CGAAAAAGTGGACTCGAAAGAGTGGGATTACATTTGAATGCTTTTTAGCCGTGGTAGTCACCTCGAACGCTCTCGGAAGAGTGGACTCTAAAGAGTATGATTACATTTGAAGGATTTTCAGCCGTGGTAGTGATCTCGAGCGCTCTCGAAAGAGTTGACTCGGAAGAGTAGGATTACGGTTGAAGATTTTTCAGCCATATAAGAGCATCGCAACGAAGCCAGAGCTTTGAGTTCGGGTACCCTTAAACGAGGAGGCTCCATGGGAGCCTCTCGACCGAGTAGGAGATAACCACCCAACAAAGAGTATAGGGATTTTTTGAAAATTCATCCAAGGAGGCCACGATCACACCCCCCAGCCGAGCTGGGGGCAAGAAGCATCCCCTAGACCAAGTGACCTTGGTCGAGGGAGCTCCAGAGGAGCCCTTCGGCCACCGTCGCCTAGAAGGCAACGAAAAAAGGGGGGCGGAATTTTCAGCCGAGTATTTCACGACCACTCCCCTCAGCTGAGTGGGGGCATGGTGGCCACCCCCGGTCGAGTGGAGTGAGCCGAGTAGGCTCCAGAGGAACCCCTCGGCCACCAACGCCTAGACGGCAACGAAAAATATTTGAAAATTTTCAGATATACAAATTAGCCCTAATTAGGCCCAATTAGTGAAAATTAGACAAAAATTAGCCGTGGTTAGGGCCATTTAGCCTCGATTAAGGCAAATTAGCGTAATATACCTTATAATTAGCCTAAATTAGCAACATACGCTCGATAGTTAGCCTCGATTAGGACTGAATAGCTGTGTTTTAGTCCAATTCGCCCCGATTAGGGTCTGTTAGTGGTTTTCACCTTATAATTAACCTTGACGAAGGTTAAAAGGTGATTAAAGCCCGACATATAGCCCCGATTAGGGCAATTTAGCGTAAAACGCTATTCAATTAGCATGTCTCAAAAAGTGAAATATCGCTTAATTCACTGTGAATGTGTAGGTCGCTCCACACTTCATAGTATGACCGAACCCGAGAAGGACGAAACTACCTCTGAGTCACGATTAGACCATTATAACCTCCACGAAAACTCTAGAAGTTTTCCCTGAAGTTGGGGCAAATGATATGGATGAAAAGTAATCTGTAAAGACACAATTAATGTTGAATTAATTGTTTCCTAAAGTTCGGTCAAACCCGTGACGCCACGACCCAAAGTAGGTCGTCACGGTCACGACCCAATACGAGTTTTGATAGTCCGAGCAAACTATGACAACCACGACCCAAAGTGGGTCGTGTAGCCCACGGCCCGAAATCAGCTGCGTGATGGGCCCGCCGAGCAGGCCTGAGAATGAGGTTCATGATGACACCAACATTGTATCTATGGTATCGGACTTCTCCTAGGAAGGATCTAGGAAGGATCCAGAATCCACCGTCAGGGAGAGTCCTACTTACCATCTAAGTAGGAGACTTGTCTACCAAGTCTCCCTACCCTAGTCTAACCCTATACTCGACACTTATATAAAGGCCTGTACTCCTCAACCTAGAACTACGTTTTTGGCTCGATTCTCTACAACACAGAGATACGTGGATATCTTGCGAGGACAACTAGTCCCCATCATGAGAACAGTTATAATAGCTCGAAGCTCAACAGTCCTAACATTAATTGTAATCACAAACTTAGTTTTTATCCCACAACAATGATATTAAAAATTTATAAGAATAATTAGTGTTATTTTTGTTGATATCACATTATGCAGTTGGGGAAAGCTAGAATGATGTCAGGTTAAGTGCATGCTGTATTAATATGCCCATAAACATTTTGTAAATTTGACATTCTAATGCCAGATGGATTCCTTCTCATACCGAGATTTTTTACTTTAAAGTATAGGTTTTTCCCTTGCAAGCATCAGAGAAAATGCTTTACAATCACCTAACTTGGTTATGAATTTAGTTTCAATTCACTCAAAAAATTCCAATGAAACCATTCATTCAGACCCTTTTATTAAACAATAGAGGGTTCTTGAAACACTTAAGTGGTATTTGGTTGGAATGCTACAATGTGGATAATGAACACGGATGAGATAGTGCTAATATATTGCAGGTTGCAGCATGTATCTGTGATACCTCGAAGATGACTGTACAAAGATTGAACTTAAATTTTTACTTCTGCATCCAGCATTACTTCCTGATTTCTCCATGCAGAAGTGTATCATGGTTAACAAGCACTAAATAACCATTATGAAAGAGATAATACAATGTGTTCACTTTCACAAATTTTAAAGAAGTCTCGGTGAGCTTGATGATCTCTTCTTATACTCCCAAATAAAAAGCAATAATTCTTCTCATGTGTTGCAGTGGTATGCCCGAATGTAAACTGGGACTTAACGATAGAGTGTTACTGGAGGTTCAAGGACGATCAACTAAAGGAAAGGCCATCGACCTTGACAACATAAAGTTTCGTCAGTATGTCACCCAACTATGTAATCCCTCCATCCATGTATAAATGTCAAATTAGAGAATTTTCTTCATCTCCATTCCTTTTTCCTGAAAAAACTGAAGAATTGACTGGTATTGGGCATTCCAGTTAAGTATTAGTAAAACCTTGGTTCTTTCTACTATTTTAATAAAAATAATATATAATTTTCTCTTTTTTTCCTGTGTTATGGTACTATTATCGCTTAACGTATATCAGGTGAATCTTGTAACAAATTACGGGTTGCAATTTTTTGGTTGTCAAAAATGTGTAGAAAGGGTTTTTTTTGTCTTACATGTTCCCTAAATTTGTTTCCTGCTACTAATGGGCTAAGATACACTATTCACGAAGGTGTGTGCGTCTAGCCCGCTTTGAAAATGACCGGACAATATCCTTCATACCTCCGGATGGATCTTTTGATGTCATGACTTATAGACTCAGTACCCAGGTAAAGGTTACTGCCTTATTCGGATGTTGTTCTGGTTACCAAGTAGAGTTTCTTAAGTAGGATTCCATTTGAAGGCTTTTCATCCGTGGTAGTCACCTCGAGCGCTCTCGGAAGAGTAGGATTACATTTGAAGGTTTTTCAGCGTGGTAGTCAGCTCGAGCGCTCTCGGAAGAGTGGACTCGGAAGAGTAGGATTACATTTGAAGGCTTTTCAGCCGTGGTAGTCACCTCGAGCGCTCTCGGAAGAGTGGGATTACATTTGAAGGCTTTTCAGCCATGGTGTTCAACTCGAGCGCTCTCGAAAGAGTGGACTCGAAAGAGTGGGATTACATTTGAATGCTTTTCAGCCGTGGTAGTCACCTCGAACGCTCTCGGAAGAGTGGACTCGGAAGAGTAGGATTACATTTGAAGGATTTTCAGCCGTGGTAGTGATCTCGAGCGCTCTCGAAAGAGTGGATTCGGAAGAGTAGGATTACGGTCGAAGATTTTCAGCCATATAAGAGCATCGCAACCAAGCCAAAGCTTTGAGTTCGGGTACCGTTAGCCGAGTAGGCTCCATGGGAGCCTCTCGACCGAGTAGGAGATAACCACCCAACAAAAAATATAGGGATTTTTGAAAATTCATCCAAGGAGGCCACGATCATACCCCCAGCCGAGCTGGGGGCAAGAAGCATCCCCTAGACCAAGTGACCTTGATCGAGTGAGCTCCAGAGGAGCCCTTAGGCCACCGTTGCCTAGACGGCGACGAAAAAAAGGGGGAATTTTCAGCCGAGTAGGCCACAACCACTCCCCCCGGCTTAGTGGAGGGAGCCGAGTAGGCTCCAGAGGAGCCCATCGGCCACCAACGACTAGACGGCAACGAAAAAAATTTGAAATTTTTTAGATATACAAATTAGCCCTAATTAGGGTGCAATTAGTGAAAATTAGACAAAAATTAGCCCTGATTACGGCCATTTAGCCTCGATTAAGGCAAATTAGCGTAATATACCTTATAATTAGCCTAAATTAGCAACATACGCTCGATAATTAGCCCCGATTAGCCGTGTTTAAGTCCAATTCGCCCCGATTAGGGCCTGTTAGTGGTTTTCACCTTATAATTAACCTCGACGAAGGTTAAAAGGTGATTAAAGCCCGACATATAGCCCCGATTAGGGCAATTTAGCGTAAAACGCTATTCAATTAGCATGTCTCAAAAAGTGAAATATCGCTTAATTCTGTGAATGTGTAGGTCGCTCCACACTTCATAATATGACCGAACCCAAGAAGGACAGAACTACCTCTGAGTCACGATTATATCATTATAACTTCCACGAAAGCTCTATAAGTTTACCCTGAAGTTGGGGCAAATGATATGGATGAAAAGTAATTTGTAAGGACACAATTAATGCTGAATTAATTGTTTCCTAAAGTTCGGTCAAACCCGTGACGCCACGGCCCAAAGTAGGTCGTCACGGTCACGGCCCAATACGAGTTTTAATAGTCCGAGCAGACTATGACAACCACGACCCAAAGTGGGTCGTGTAGCCCACGACCCGAAATCAGCTGCGTGATGGGCCCGCCGAGCTGAGAATGAGGTTCATGATGACACCAACATTGTATCTAACATGGTATCGAACTTCTCCTAGGAAGGATCCAGAATCCACCGTCAGGGAGAGTCCTACTTACCATCTAAGTAGGAGACTTTTCTACCAAGTCTCCCTACCCTAGTCTAACCCTATATTCGACACTTATATAAAGGGCTTTACTCCTCAACCTAAACAACGTTTTTGGCTCGATTCTCTACAACACAGAGATACGTAGACATCTTGCGAGGACAGCTAGTCCCCAACGCGAGAACAGTTATAAAAGCTCGAAGCTTTACAACTCTAACATTAATTGTAATCACAACCTTAGTTTTTATCCCACAACAATGATATTAAATTTTTATTAGAATAATTAATGTTATTTTTGTTGATATCACATTATGCAGTTAGGGAAAGCTAGAGGTTAAGTGCATGCTCTATTGGTATGCCCATATTACCAAAACATTTTGTAAATTTGACATTTTAATGCTGGATGGATTCCTTCTCATACCGAGATTTTTTACTTTAAAGTATAGGTTTTTCCCCTTCAAGCATCAGGGAAAATGCTTTACAATCACCTAACTTTGTTATGAATTTACTTTCAATTCACTCAAAAAATTCCAATGAAACCATTCATTCAGACCCTTTTATTAAACAATAGAGGGTTCTTGGAACACTTAAGTGGTATTTGGTTGGAATGCTACAATGTGGATAATGAACACGGATGAGATAGTGCTAATATATTGCAGGTTGCAGCATGTATCTGTGATACCTCGAAGATGACTGTACAAAGATTGAACTTAAATTTTTACTTCTGCATCCAGTATTACTTCCTGATTTCTCCATGCAGAAGTGTATCATGGTTAACAAGCACTAACTAACCATTATGAAAGAGATAATACAATGTGTTCACTTTCACAAATTTTAAAGAACTCTCTGTGAGCTTGATGATCTCTTCTTATACTCCCAAATAAAAAGCAATAATTCTTCTCATGTGTTGCAGTGCTATGCCCGAATGTAAACTGGGACTTAACGATAGAGTGTTACTGGAGGTTCAAGGACGATCAACTAAAGGAAAGGCCATCGACCTTGACGACATAAAGTTTCATCAGTATGTCACCGAACTATGTAATCCCTCCATCCATGTATAAATGTCAATTTAGAGAATTTTCTTCATCTCCATTCCTTTTTCCTGAAAAAACTGAAGAATTGACTGGATTGGTCATTCCAGTTAAGTATTAGTAAAACCTTGGTTCTTTCTACTATTTTAATAAAAATAATGTATAATTTTCTCTTTTTTCCTGTGTTATGGTACTATTATCGCTAGACGTATATCTAGTGAATCTTGTAACAAATTACGGGTTGCAATTTTTTGGTTGTCAAAAATGTGTAGAAAGGTTTTTTTTTGTCTTACATGTTCCCTAAATTTGTTTCCTGCTACTAATGGGCTAAGATACACTATTCACGAAGGTGTGTGCGTCTAGCCCGCTTTGAAAATGATCGGACAATATCCTTCATACCTCCGGATGGATCTTTTGATGTCATGACTTATAGACTCAGTACCCAGGTAAAGGTTACTGCCTTATTCGGATGTTGTTCTGGTTACCAAGTAGAGTTTCCTGAATGAGAAAACTTAAATTGCAGGTAAAGCCTCTGATATGGGTGGAAGCTCAAGTAGAGAGGCATTCTAGAAGTCGTATAGAACTCACGGTAAAGGCCAAAAGTCAGTTTAAGGAACGTAGGTATACACCATATATTTTTTTTAAGTTGTAGCTTTGCAATTTGAGGTTTGTGGATTGATTTCTAGATGGCTTGGCTATTTTTACAGCACCGCCACACATGTTGAAATCGAGTTGCCTGTGCCATCTGATTCTAGCAATCCAAATATTAGAACTTCGATGGGCTCTGCTTCCTATGCACCTGAAAGTGATTCTTTGATCCGGAAAATCAAATCTTTTCCAGGTGGTAAGGTAGTAGCTCACCAGTTTTGCACTCTCTTCCATAGCGTTTATGACTTATGTTATAGGCTTCTGTTGATATTGCCTTTTTAATGCGTTTTCTCGAGAATTAATACTTCTCTTCTTATGGCCATTGTAGGAATATATGTTGAGAGCAGAGTTTAGTCTTCCTAGTATTACGGATGAAGAAGCAGCTCCGGAGAGAAAAGCCTCCCATACGCTTGAAATTTGAAATTCCATACTTTACTGTTTCAGGAATACAGGTTTGTTCTTGTGTAACATTGATCCTCTTTACAAATCTGAACTTTCTTCAATTTCTTGGCATATCTAATGCTTTGTGTACAAATTGTAATTTCTTGGCATATCTATTTTGTACTAATAGCCCCATGGAATGCTTGTGATTAGGTCTGTTCAGACACTGCCAAGCTATTGCTAACTTGCTTGCTCAAATCTGCTGCAATTTTGGAGATGATCGGAGACAAAGATGCTCCAAACTCCTCGAAAACATCTTGGCAGTCACTAATATGAACCACTGCAGATAGTGAATGTTAAGGCTACCAGTATCATTATTATCAAGGTACTTTAAACATTGTTTCAAGGTATCAACTGTGTCATCAAATGTTTCTTTGCATGTAGTCGTGGTGCTAGCTTTAGAATTTTCAAGGACGCTTACAAGTGCTGTATCGAGTAGAGGTGTCATTTTTTGCAAACCTGTTGCAACTTGTATAGATGATTCAATTGCATTTCTTGTGGCTTCGTGCCAATTCTTAGCGCCTCTAACTATTGTATTGCAAATTCGCTTGTAATCGCTTGTTCTGCAGAACTTATTGACGACTTTCGCTTCGGTAGTTGAAGCAAAATGGCCAAGCATGACTATGGCCAGGCAAACTATTGTCAAGTGTTGGCGCATTTTGGAAGCCAGTATGTTTGGTTTCGACGTTTGGATCCTCCAAATTGGTTCTTCCGCCCTCGGAACACCTGTAGTGAGTCCCAAGGGTGAAGAATTAGAACTTGTAAATGGTTTTCTGCAGATGTTTATTGTTTACTTATGGCCTCAAGCCCTGCATATTCTCCTTAATTTAAGTAAGTTTTCTTCTTTTTTCAGGTTCTTAATTTTAAGTACATTGAGCGCGATGAGAAATCTCAAGTGGTTAAGGGCTTATCTCTTGTCGTCTGGGTTCGATTCTCCCTTACCCCGAGCTTTGTTACAACAGATACCCAATGTAATTAAGCCAAATTAGTCCAAAAAAGAAAAATTAAGTAGATTTAGTTGTCTTTCTAACCACACAGAAATAGCTATATTTGCGGTTTACTTCTTAAAGGAAAATTATTGTACTCAAATTTATAATTTGATTGCTTATCGACCAACTTATATATCTGGATATAACACTATGTATATTTTAGCCTCCTAATTTGTTTCGAAAAATTTCATTTATCTACAAAAAATTCCCATACATTCGGAGTTGACATCTATTTGAACTATTATCATTCAAATATTCAATTGATAATCTCAGTAAACCACCACTTGAACTATCTTATCATTGCGCTCAAAGTTGCAAATACTTATATCGAGATGAAAGCAAAAATGTGCGATTTGGGGTTGTCTAACCATGCTATAAATTTCAGGGCAGTCGATGATTGTTTAGGTCGTTTGTGGAAAAATTAAACAATCACTAAAAAAATAAGTTATCCGTATAATAAAGCATCAAGTTTATATAATACTTGGTCAAAATCTCAAGAATCATTGTTAATTGGGTTTACATGTAATCTTTGGCGTAAGAAATGTATTAAGAAGTTGTCATTGCACGTAATGTTACAAATAATATAAAACTACAAGTGGTACATTTTACTAAATTTATAATCATAAGTAGTTGAAAGGTTCAATTGATATTCTTTTACTCTAGTATTTTCTATGTTCATGAATAGGATAGAAAAGAAAAAAAAACGTAAAATGTATTCTCCTAATCTTTTCAAAAGTTTAAATAATATTTTGGAGACAAATTTTGAATTTTTTTCCCTAATATTTGCATCTTTTTTTTCTTTCTTTCAAAAAAGTTTTTCAGGAACAAGTTGTAAAAAATTAATTCTTTATCTTTCTTTTCTTTTTTCTCCAAAAAAAATATTTTCCGAAACAAAGTGTGTATTGAAATTTTTGTTAAATTTAATAACTGCAATTTAAATGTGTATATTTGTCAAGCATGAGCTAAGGATTTTGACTTTAAACAACGTTAATGGCGGGTTGTTGATGTTGTATTATACAAATCTTCCGATTCATGAGTATAAATTATTTAATCAATTGAAATTATTCATTGTTTTCAAGAAATTATTTTCATACTAAATAAAGTAAAATGTTGTGTATCCGAAAAATATTTTCCAATACGCAAAATTAGGGATGATAAAAAAATCCGTCAAATTGTTCATAGTGATTCGTTTGAAAAAAAGCTAGAATTCAGACCAAAATAATCTGTGAACACCCATACACATAATTAATAACATTCTAAAAATAATATGCTAACATGTGAACATGCATGATATGTACTCTCACAAATTAAAATGGGTGGAACTTATTATTGACAAATCCATATATTTTGAAGAATTTCGAGAAGATCACGATTGAATAACCCAACTGATTAAGAGTTTATCCCGATGTTCTGTTGACCACTAAACTTAGATTTGGCTGGTAAATTATTTTTCCCGGGCAGACAAAAAATAGTCAAACGACCTTCAAATTTACCCAACCGCGTCTTCAAATTTTAACAAAAAAACAAGTCTCCTACATCATTTTCCTACTCGTTTCCTCTGTTTTTCCCATAATTCTTTCATTTTTAACCCATCCCCATCTCTTTACTCTCAAGCTGCTGATCACACACACACACATACATACAAGAACAAGAAAAGGAGGTAAGAACTTATAGCACATCATCGATCATAATTCATAACAACATGATTCTTTTCGGTTTGCTTTCTATTTTGTAAGTAGTTACTTCATGTTTTATGTATGTAGTTGTTATCTTATGTTGTTCTAGTTTTAAATTTTTAAGGTTATAAGGTGTTCGAGTTTTTTTTTACTTTCTTGATCAGTTCTTGATTTCCATGTCATCCTGACAAAATTTTCCGCATGATCTGTGTATATCTTACCCTGCTTACGTAGTATATGCGAGACGAGTGAGACTTAATTAGGGTTGTCCACGAACCGAGTCAAACTGAGTCGAGCCGAACGAGTTTGAGCCGAGTTCGAGCCGAGCTCGAGTCGAACATCCTAAAGCTCGGCTCGAGCTCATTTTGCTTAACGAACACTTTTTGGTGTTCGAGCTCGAGTTAAAAAATGAGCCGAGCCGAATGAGTCTTTACCGAGTCGAACTCGAGTTTATTCGCGGACAGCTCTGTTCGTGAAAAGCCCTACTTATTAGTAAAATTTATTTTTTTACACGGGGAAATGCATTTATTGATTTTATGCAAGTGAAACAAAAAATAATAAAAATGGTTATTGATAACTAGATAAGTATTGCTTTTAAAGATTCCAAAGAGGCTGATGTAGCTGGTGCTATGGGAGTAGATGAGATGGGTTTTTCATCTTTTTGACATTTATTTAGTGTAGGTAGGTTGTTTCTGTGTAGCTGTAATTCAGTCAATGGTGATTGCCACCTTTTTAATTTGATTATGACCTTCATCAATCTAATTGTTCACTTTATATATTTTTAAATGTTTCTAGATGATTTATTTCCTTTTCCTACATTAGTAGTAGTATATGTTACTAGCTCTATCAGTAATGTAATGTTTCACAGCTAGCTTCTCGTTTATTAAGAACGGTATTGTATGCTGCAACATACGTTGACCCGACCCTTATATATGTGACATGTGTGAGTTTGTAATGAGTTGAATGTCATGTTTTTAACAGGGCACCTGCCATTTTTGGCATGCAGTACTGCAAGTCTGCAACTGTCCATGAGTAAACTTTTGAGCAAGTGAATCAAGAATTTGATTGTTTTCACACACTGCCTTAGTTCACTTTACCTGAAAAGTCCTGGAAATAGTTGAATTCTAGTTTTAAAATTGTTTCTTGTTATGCTTTACAGATTGTAGTCTCATATTTTGCAACCCCACTTAATTATTTAAGGTGGCACATCTGAATTGCTCAATTATGTGTGTTTCCAGTCAGTTTCACTCAATTTTTGTTAAAAAAATTGGTTTCTGCTATATTATAAAGGAAGCATCTACAGAATCAATTTCGGAGGAATCCTAAGAGACTTCTAGAATGATGAGGACAGTTAATTTACCGACTATCCTACTAGTTCTTACCACAGCTATACTGTTAATAAATGGATCAGAGGGAGATTCAAGATCTAAATTGGTCGAGATCAAGTGTGGGAAGATCGCAGAGTTTAATGCATCAGTCTTTGTTCCTAATTTTGTTGCTACGATGGAAAATATTAGCAGCCAGATGCGAAGTTCTGCTTTTGGTGTAGCAATTACCGGGAGAGGGGTGGATACTAACTTTGGACTTGCTCAGTGTTATGGTGATCTTTCTTTACTTGACTGTGTGTTGTGCTATGCTGAAGCTCGAACTCTACTTCCTCAATGCTACCCTTACAATGGAGGTCGAATATACCTTGACGGTTGCTTTATGAGGGCTGAGAATTACACATTTTTTGATGAATACAAAGGACCTGAAGATAGGGCAGTTTGTGGAAATGGCACTCGAAAGAGTTCTAAATTTCAAGAAGCTGCAAAAGCAGCTGTTTCACAAGCAGTTTCAGATGCACCAAATAATCAGAACTATGCTCGTGTTCATTTTAAACCACCTGGAGGAGGTCAGAATGACTCCACATATGTGTTGGCTAATTGCTGGAGGACATTGAATGCGAGTTCTTGTAGGGCTTGTCTTGAAAATGCTTCTTCTTCAATACTGGGATGTTTGCCTTCGTCTGAGGGGCGAGCGTTAAACACTGGATGCTTCATGAGGTATTCTGACAACAACTTTCTTAATCCGATACCAGGAAGTGGAAGTTCAAGAGGTAATTATTGTTGTTTATTCCATGCTTAATTTTAATGTTAAAAATTTAGTATGTCTTCACCCTCTGGATTGTAGTCTTATGTAAAAGTGGTGCTTTTGGTAGGTCTGATCGCGGTGTTTTATTTGTGGATATGCAGGCACAGTTGTAGTGATTGTGGTTGTCAGCATTAGCTCTGTGGTGGTTTTGGTTGTAGGCGTAGTTATTGCAGTATACATATGGAAGCACAGGAGAATACAAAAGAAGAGAAGAGGTGTGAATTTTTGCATTTGATTTTGAGTCACAAATTTTGTATTCTAATATTAGGATAATAGCAGTGCAGTTCTTTAGCCATAAAATGAAACTGAGTTCTGAAAGAAGTCAGATGGTATTTTTTAAAAAGCTAGCACCTCTATATGAATCTTGTGATCTTGTAATCTTGTAATCAGGGTGATAATTTGGTGTATTGCCTTGTTCTGTACATTCTCAGGTTCAAATGAAGTGAATAAATTGGTGAAGACTCTTCATGACAGTAGCTTGAACTTTAAATACTCAACAATTGAGAAAGCCACGGGTTCTTTTGACGAAGCCAACAAGCTTGGGCAAGGAGGTTTTGGGACAGTTTATAAGGTATGCTAAGATGAGAATCTTAATCCGGTGCAAAAATAGAATGTAGATATAGAATGAAATGTCTTAATAACAAAAAATCCGATTTTTCAAGAATTCTGTCAGTATTAAAGTCTATCTTAAATGCAGGGAGTTCTGGCAGATGGACGAGAGATTGCAGTCAAGAGGCTTTTCTACAATAACAGACACAGAGCAGCGGACTTCTTTAATGAAGTTAACATTATCAGCAGCGTTGAACATAAAAATCTTGTGAGGTTACTAGGATGCAGTTGTTCAGGGCCCGAGAGTCTTCTTGTGTATGAATTTTTGCCACACAGGAGCCTTGATCGGTTCATCTTTGGTAAGTTCTTGTAATTTTGACCTCATTAGATGGTATAGAAGGTTTTTAGTACTTTTTGGTCTCAGAAACTAAGATGCAATTATTATATGGTTCTAAAACTTGACAGACTCAAACAAGGGTAAAGAACTAAACTGGGAAAAGAGAGATGAAATAATTATTGGAACTGCTGAAGGTCTAGTTTACCTACATGAGAACAATAAGGTTCGTATAATTCATAGAGATATTAAAGCTAGCAACATCTTGTTGGATTCGAGGCTCAGAGCTAAAATTGCTGACTTTGGATTAGCCCGGTCTTTCCAAGATGACAAGAGTCACATTAGTACCGCCATTGCAGGAACATTGTAAGGATAAGAAAAATCCCGATATTTATTTACTATGTAGAAGTTTATGATATGTCAAATTGAAGCATGACCAAAGATATGTTTCTAACTTAAACTGATGTTTACTAATCTGTAGAGGATATATGGCACCTGAATACCTTGCCAATGGCCAATTAACCGAAAAGGCAGACGTGTACAGCTTTGGGGTGCTCTTACTAGAGATTGTTACTGGAAGGCAAAACAACAAGGGCAAAAGCTCGGAATTCTCAGACAGCCTGGTTACAGTTGTAAGTCGGTTACATTCTTGTTGTGTATCTTCTGTAAACTGCCCCAAAAGGTTCTAATCTCTGGCGTTTTTCTTCTAATGAAACAGACATGGAAGCGTTTTCAACAAGGAAGCATTGAAGAGATTCTTGACCCAAACCTAATGCTGCATGATTACCATCGAATCAATGCAAAGGCAGAAGTTCTAAGAGTGGTACATATAGGACTACTATGCATCCAGGAGGCTGCATCACTAAGACCTTCAATGTCAAAAGCACTACAAATGCTGGCAAAGAAAGATGAATTCCTTCCTCCACCAACTAATCCTCCTTTTATAGACGAAAAGACCATGGAACTGAACGACACGAGTGAGGATCCATTTTACCCTCAGAATGGTACTAGTTCTGCTTCAATTGCTAATGTCTCTCACAGTTCTTTCTACCCCCGGTAATGCCTTATTTCTACAAACTAGATGTACTGTCCACATATCATACCAAGTGAAGTGTTAGAGATAAAACCATTAAGAGTAGAAATGCGCGTGGACTTGGCTTGTCAACATTTGGCACGTGATCAGGATCCGAGACCCTGCTTTCAAGTGAGACATATCGGTTTCTTATCAGGAGATTCGAAAAGAAATCTGAGTTGTGTTGGAAAACCATTTTGTAGAAGGCTGGCAGGATACACTAAATACAATCTTTTGGTAAATATGAGCAAACAAGTAAAAAAATGACAGCTTCTTATTAATTATTTGTGAAATTCTGCAGCTGTGTTCATTTCATTTTTGTCAGGAACATTTTACATTTCTGTATTGTAAAAAGCATATTCTTGATTTGGGCCTAACAAGAAAGCCCTATATGTGAAAAGCCCAGGAATTTATCAGTACTAAAACAGGCTTTTAGTTTTAGGCCATTTACATTGAAAGCCCATGTTATACTACTTTGCAAGACAAGTACTTTCTGCTGTGCTACATTTGCAATGTTAACTTTCACATGTTAAGAAACTGATATTAAGGGCACAATCAGTACTCTTCATAAAAGAAGATGACAAACTTGTTTAAATTAAGCAATCATTAAGAATTTACAAACACAGGACAACCAGCTAAATCATGATCAGATTACATTACAGAAACATATTTGAGTATCTGCAATATTCACCTGGTTTAGTCATCAGTGTAAAATTGTCCCGAAATACTATCCATAACAGCTAACTGCATATCTTCTGATGGTTTCCAGTGCCTCTTCCTCTGGTTTATAAACCAGTTATTGATTTGCTTCTGATCCAGCCCCGTCGATTCAGCCAAGAATACTTTGTCGGTTTCCTGAACGAATAACGTGATCGAGGTTACAACATATCGAGTTTTGATCTTGAATGAGCATAATGTAGCATTTTCTTACAGTGGGATAAGGCCATTTGTAGTGCACATTCCACCATTCCATTAGTGCTTGTCTTGCTTCTTTCGGTAGCTTCCCTTTCTTCTTCTTTTTCGAGAATTCGAGTTTGAGTGAGCTTATGTGACTACCGAACTTCCTTAAGAGTCTGTCTTTGAGTTCTCGATCTTCACTCCTTGTTTGCCCTTCTTGAACATCTACCTCCAGTCCACTAAGTTCATCGTCTGATGATACAACATTCTCATCTGCCAACATAGCTATTATTGTAAAAAAATTCTTGAACAAAGATTAATAAATAAAGTTGAGCAATGCAACCGAGCGGATCATGGGATTACAATCCGGCTACAGGGGATAAGAATCAGATTCTAATACATTTTTGTATCGAAACCTCATTCTTGTTTCCGTTAACCGATTAGGAATCTCGTCCGCATTCATGATATTTAGCAAAAAAATCATAACAAAAATTAAAAAATAACATCGAGCAATGTAATCGAGGTACCGTTTGAATCATGGTATCATAATCTCGTTAACGGGAACGAGAAAAAGGTTCTAATCATTTTTATATTAAAACCTTATTCTTATTTCCGTTAACGTATTAGAAATAACATGATCCAAACGGCACCGAAAAATACGAGAAAAGTAGGGACTGTAGAACAGGGCCCGCAAAGATGCATGAAGGCTAAAGGATACAGATGAAGTAAAGGAGAGCAAGAAAAATAAAGCCAAGATTGACAGCCACTACTAGTCAGCTACAGAACTTGAACAGTGTGTGCAAGTACCAGTTGAGTAGGAGTCATGTGTTTGAGTTGTGGCCTGTGTTTAATTTGCTCCCTAAAAAAGCAGATGCCCAGCGCAAAACGCGGGAGTCTTATCTGCTGTTTCATCACCGGATCAACCGGGCTAATTTCCTTAATAATCATTTAACATAATCCCGTCTGTCCCGGGCTGAGCAAAACCGAATTCATAATCCTATCTATTTTCCATGTTCATCTTCTAGACCCATCAAACAATAACTATTGGTATTTGGTAATATGCATGCACAAGTCTGTGACCATGACATTAGTCTGAAACCATTAGGCCCGGAGTAGAAATGCATAAGAAATCCGAAAATATAAGGCCCGGAGCATAGCCATAGATGCATAAAAAATCTGAATCCGAAACAGTAACTAGTTGCAGACCTTTTTAAGCATTCTAACATGAAGAACTAATACAACACTTTTTCATCATATATGCTCTCTTTTTTGTTCATTCACTAAAATATTGTCCTGAAAAATGATTTGATGCCCAAAACTGTCCTGACCAGTATGCACAGTTTGCCTCTAGTAAAATTCATAAATCGGAAATGCATGCATTTTTTAACTTATAAGTTACTTATAAACTGTCTCTTTGGTTATACTTATACTCACCCTTCCATGTTATTGTGATTACTTTGGGCAACCCTAGGTACACTAAACTTATATGCATGTGTAGTATTACTGCATGGCTAAAATTTACAACACAGATGTTCTATATCTACCTAAGTCTATCTGTGATGATGTTCTGTGCTGCATTGGCACAAATCAGAGAGCAATGATCCCGAAAATGCACTTAACAATCCCAGAAATATAAACTTATAAGTTACGTAGTGTGGATACACGATCAAGACCTCGTAAACTTCAGAGCCTACCATACTTCCGAAGGGAGTTATAAGAAAACATGCATAATTTCATATTCTTTTGCATCTTTTGCTTTATGAAAAAAGAAATATTGAGTGAAGGCTGAAATGATGAAGATGAGGATAATAAAAAACTAATTAGACACTTATAGCAAACAAGGACAGACCACAAAGTTGATCAAACGATAACAGACAGGTAATTAAGATCTAATCCCAGACTTTCCACATGACTATATGCTTAATATTGTACCCAAGTGGACATCTGCTATTTTGTCTAAGAATCTTTGGATTCAAAACTAATATTGTTGTTAACCAATTAATCAACTAGGTACTTAAGAAATCAATAAGCACAAAGTTGGGAAAAGAGATCAAAAGTAAGCTCGTTAGAAAAGTTAATCTGTACTTAGAAGCAATTAACAACAATAGTTTCCAACCATAACCAACTTCACTGACTTAGGAATCATGGCTGCTTTATTCATCACCTCAAGTCCTCAACTACTTCAGACTTCAGATATTGAATTGTATAATTAAAGCGGCTTTGATGTCATAGAGATTCATACTTAACATGTGTAATCAAATAGAATACAAGTTAAGCATGCAACAAAGCAAAACAACAAATCTTAACTGTACTTGCTAGCCAGAGTCATAGCTATAAAGTATAATGCAAGAAGCTCTGAGCCTTTCTATAAAGTATATTATAAGGTCATAAGGTTGTTATTCCTTGTTATCTCAAAACCAGGATGCAAGTAAAGATTACATTACTCGATTTTAAATTCGAAAGAAGGTATGCCTCAGTTTTGCAGATTGCCTGACCGTAAATACTTACTGGCATCAGATTTAACCATTTTGTTACTCAAGTATTTATGCATGCCATAACCTTGTCCGTCCAAAATAACAATCTTACAGTTAGCCAGTTCCGATGATTTCCTTGTATACATTGTTCAATAAGAATTGTATAAAGTTACCACATTCTATCGCTAAAGAGCTGTAACAAATGTATGAAGAACTCACAAAAAACTGGAGCTCAACTCATAAAAATTCGAGGGGTATGGTCCACAACAAACATATGTTACAGCATATCATATCGTGATAAAAGATCAAGGACTATTGTACATGCACCTAGGGTTTATGGAGTGTATATATATATTGTATATTTTAACAAGGCACAATTGTCACAACCATTTATAAACAGTACAACTAGATATTCAAATCTCTCAGAACAATCACTGTACTGTTCCAAAGAATGGTGAGAGCAGGAAACCAAGCTCAACACACAACTATATTTTCTATAGAAACACAAATGCGCCCACACTTATAAGTCAGAAATACGTACATTTTACTTGCACAGATAATGGTCATTCATTAAACCATTTTGTTTGTAGAGTACATGTGTTTGTGTGTTTATTTAAGTGCAAACGGAACCAAGAATTTAAAATGACTCGAGAGTTTATTTTCACTGATTATACAAAATTATCCCGGCTCAAAGTAAAACTAATAATAATTCTTATGAACAAAATGGGATTCAAATTTTACGAATTTATTCCGGTCAAGTGTGTTTTGGTTTAAATTAGACTCTTACTGCAAGTTTATCAAGTCTTAATTAAAATTATGTGTCCATAGCAGCCTAGCAAGTCACCACTGCTTACATATATACAGCAATACTTAGTACCTTCTATATAATATTAGCTTGAACAGATACTCACCACACTTTTGTCTATAAAAGAAGCTACTATTAAACATATATAGCATGATCTCCCCATTGAAATGTCAAATCAAATCTTATGGTTTACTTTCAAGTTCAGTTTTCCTGAACCAAAACAATTAGTACTTGGTTGCCAGAAGATAAGTTCAGTTTCACAAAGATCTTATACTCTTTAACATCGTGTATCCTAGGAAGAACTTGAATTATCGTCTCCAAGTCATAACTAACTCTTATGGTTAGAAACGGAGAATGGAGAGTGAAAAAAAAAATTCGCCGACTTGAATTATCATCAATTTTATTTAAACCCTAACTTATCTTCAAAAATTAGTAGAATTCTTCTTATAAAGTATTTTGAACTCAAATCATTCGAAATAATAGTAATTAACTAAAACAAGAAAGAGGTTACTTTCTTATGTACAAACAAAAAAAGAAGCCTAATAAAGAAATATAATGTACATATACAGATTTATAATAACATAAACAAACGTATTAATGTACATATAAACTGCAGGTAGATTCAGAAAATGTCTGCATTTCACAAAAGAGTCTTACTTTTCCATTCTAGGGTTCATGGAGTACATTTTCCAGTACTTATACATGTGTGTGGGGGGAACTTATCTACCGTCATCATTGGATGGGATACAGTTTTCATTGTGGTAGTTCTCACCTGCCGCAATGAAACATTGCACATTGCGGCCGGTGTATCGTATCCAACATTGGCTCCTGAAAATTTTCCTATATATATACTCACATGCTGACAGTAAAATGTTTGTTATATTTAAGTCAGAAAAATCAAGAACTCAGGCCAAACCTAGAGCACTAATTCCACACCTGCACTTTACTAAAAAAACACATGCCCACGCTAATATGCACAATCTCGCATGCTATCTTACGCCAAGAACAAATACAAAATAAATAACTCAAATTAACCAAACATACCGAAAAAAGGACTAGAGTGGATATGTAAAGCAATTTAAATTTATACCTTTGTTTATGAGATTGCCAAGTTGAGTTTCGATATTATTTAGGAAAGTGCTGGCTTCACTAAAAGGCCTTGAAAGATCAGATTTGTACTTGATCAATATGTCACAATAGGTTTCCTGCATAATTACACATCGATCGTAAACGTGTTAAGATCTTGTGTCAAGGAGAACTGGTTATTTAACACGGCACCAAAACTCTCGTATTGCGGAGAATTGGTTATTTAACACGACACCACAACATAATTTTGCGGAAAGAATAAGAAATTCGATAAATCTTAATTAAAAATACAAACATTCGTTGTTACCATGAGCGGAACAACTAAGAAATTCGATAAATCTTAAATAAAAATACAAACATTCGGTGTTACCATGAACTCGTCGAGCTCGGGATCGGCTCCAATGCAAGTAGAAGAAGCATCATGCTTGCTATAAACATCATTTTCTCTCCGGATTTCATCTAACAAAGATGCTATCTCCGGCGGAGCTCCGACCTTGAAATGAAATATTTCGAATAAGGCTATAAAAATGTATTAAAATATCTATAGACCACAAATTAAGTACAAACATAAAAATACCATGATCAACATGCAATCAATAATTTATAGTTACAAAAAAATAATCTCGGTTTAATCGGATCATTAAACAGTGATGGAACCGGTATTACAAAACAGTTCTTAGTTACAAAATTTAAAGTAACTAAGAAATTAATAATATCGCTTTAACTGGATCGGTAAACAGTGACGGAACCAGAATTTCAAAACAAACCGATGTCTAAAGGATCACCTTTTGACATTCGATGTAAGCATGAAGCAATTTCGGATACGAAGGATGAGATATAATCCTGGCCTTAATAAAACTAGGATCATTATTAGCATCTTCTCCTTGATGATAATAACCTTGTCCAGCACTATTTTTACGAGTAATCGAAGCAGCTTCTGATATAGCTGAAGCTGCAGAAAACAGCTCATCTGATCCGTAAACCGGAAACCTGTGTGAAGAAAGCAGATTCTGGTATTCCGATGATTGTATCAGCATGTTTTCCGGGGACATCACGTAATTATCAGTATGGTGACCGTACAGCCCATCCATTTTCTCTGCACCAGCTAACTAAACCTAAATACAAACTTAAATATATACCGTTTCGAAAAACTCCGTAAACTACGTTAATAATGTCTGTATCGTACAAGATTGACAACAAACACGATCTTTAAAATAAACACTGATAAATATCGAATGATTCTATGAAATATATTATATGTTTATGTAACTTTGATGAAATTTATGAGATTAATTATATGGTTCTGGAGGATGAAAGTGTGGAACAGACAGGAAGAAACAGAAGGATGCTGAAGAACAATAAACATAAACTTTTCAGTCATGGGATAGCTAGCTAGCTTAGAAAAAAAGATCATTCTATTTCAACTGTTATATATTTATTTATATATCTTGCTTTTTTGCCCTTTCTTTTTGCTTTAATTCGTATGTTTTCATTATTATTTTCGCACTCAGCTACTTCAAATTATACAGAACGCCCCGGTATAGTAACATGCACGTAGATCTATTTTTTGGTGTGATACTTGTAGAGCTGTTCGCAAACCGTGTTCGCAAATCGAGTTGTTCGTAAACAAGCTGAGGCTTAGCTCGTTAAGGGTTCGGTTCGAATCAGTTTGTTAAGAACTCGGTTCGGCTCGATTCGTTAAGGGCTCGAGTTCGAGCTCGACCACAAAACTATATTCATTAAAAACACGAGTTCGAGTCGAGCTTTTGGCATGTTCGACTTGAAAGAACCGAGTTCAGCTCAGAGCTCGAGCCGAGCTTTTGCCACATATATTTATTCTATTAAATGGGGTGTATATATATATATATATGGAGGTGTTCCCCAAGCCATCGTTGGATAAGATACGGCTACCGCAATAAAACATTGCGGAAGCCTGCAATGAAATATTAGGAATGGTGTATCTCAGCCAAGTTGGTTGGGGATAATTTGTTGTTTTGAATGTCGGATTGATTAAGTTATTTTGCGGGTCGAATTTAGAATAAAAATGTTTCGCTAAAACAAGAGATCAACAAGTAGGTAATTAATTTACAGTTGTAATACATATTGTCATTTCACGTTTATTTCTCTGCACAACATTGTAGTTTAACCTGAACTAAGCATCATTAAAGTGAGTATAATCTTGCTCTAATTTTCTTGTTATAGAATTAAGTTGAAGATGATATTAAGTGGATTTTCGAAGTAGAATCCACTGTTGAAGTGAAACTATTTGTTGAAGCTTGCATGCAGTAGGCATTGTAGCCCTTATAAAATGGGTTATGGTGAAAAATATTTATTTTTGAGTGAAATTACTCAAAATACCAATTTCAAAATATATGACTAAAAAAATTGTTTTAGTTACGTATTTCTTACTTGGGCAAGTAAAATACGCATTTGAGAATGTCAGAAAATTACCAAAAATACGTATTTTCAGTTTGGATATTACTTTTGAGATACGCATTTGACAAATGCCTATTATAATGAAAAATTGGATATCCATTTGACAAATACGTATCTAGTAGAGAATAGGATATCCAAATAGCAAATGTGTATCTCGTCATTTGCTGTCGGGGTATTTTCGGTCATTTACACCAAAAAAATGTTACATTTAACATTCTTTTTTACAAAATCACCCAACTTGCATTATCTTTTTTTAAACAATCTTATATGCTTAGAGAATGGAATTAATTATCTAGTTTTTGGAGATAAACGAGAATCAAAATATGGTAGTAAAATGGATATACCTTTGCATTACTGTCGATTTTGGTTTTAACTAAAGTGTCACATTTTCTCCAATAGTAATACGTGTTTGTATTAAAATTTAACAAATACATTCATTAATAAAATATAAAGTAAATTAAACTGGGAGGACTTTTCTATTTTAGGTTTTCTAAAAATAAAAAAGAGCATCAAAGAACAAGATACTGGTACTCCCTCCGTCCCTAAAAACGTTTCCTATTTGTGTTCGACACGTTTGTCAATTCACATTTTTAATTGTTAATATCTTTGATTTTGTATTAGTATTAAATATAAAAACTTCATTGTATTAAAGTAATTATAAATACGAATCCAACAAAATCACTCATGAAGATTTTTGATATTATAGATTACACGTAAATTAGTAGTCAATCACTTATCGTGAACAGTAAAAAATCAAAAAATGTAACGTTTAACGGGACGAACGGAGAGTACTAATTATCAACTTGATAAAGGCCGGTGATGATCGGAAAAGATGAAATTACAGGTTTGGCCTTGAATGTAATGAGCAAGCATAAGTGACTACTGATTGATTGATTGATTTGGTTGAAAATTTTTGACAGGTAAAAGCTGAATATAAATGGGACGATTCAAATAAAAGAAATAATAATTCATCAAACATTTTCAGTACCCCTGCCATATAAATTCAATTTCAGAGAGTGACCTCCTTTGCTTGTGTTCGCCAAAATAAATTATGTGGGACCCTGACACCCCCAACCCTAGCTTTAAAACTATTCTAGAAGCTTAATAAGGAGTAAGGAATAATAATTTAGTAGTAATATTTGATCATATGCATTGTTCTACAAAATGAAAATCGGTATTATTTTAAAAAATGGAAATAGATATTGTTCGGTAAAGTAATATTTCATTGATTAATCGGATAATCGGTAATTAATTAGATTGTTTAATCTAAGCATTAATAAGATATTTTTAATAAAATAGAGAAATAATTGCAATGATTAATGGGTGATAAACAACAAACGCACCATTCGGGGAGATTTGCCCAAAATGTCTATAGGCGGGATGTTCCGCCCTTTTTACCCACTGAATACGCATGTGGGGGATGCAGACTCAGATTTTAAAAATTTAACAAAGTATTCACATTTTGTTTTTTTTTTAAATACGCATGTTGAACATGCGTATTCTTTGTAAAAGCAAAATTGAATACGCATATTCAACATGCGTATTTTTTGTTAAATTTTAGAAGGTTGAATACGCATCCCTTAAATGCGTATTTTGCGAGTATTATGGGCGGTTGGCGCACATCAAGTTATTTTGGGTAGTTGAAGGTGAAAAATGGTGTTTTTTGGCATTATTTCATGATTAATCGGATTATAAAAGCGAATCGACAGAGTATGTTGGAATGATTAATCGGGTAATTAATCAGTAAAATCGCTGATTTTTAGAATAGAGATCATGTGAGATATGCTACACAAAAAGAATGCTAAAATTTGTTTTTCCAAATTTATAAGTATTAGGGGTCCTTTGATTCAAGATACGGTAACTCCTTCCGCTTCTCCCACATAAGGGTTGGAATCAAGAATCGGGTTAGAGTGGTATGGGTATCTGGTATCATATCTCATATAATGTGTTTGGTTGAGTGCTATAATAAATATTTTTAATTTAAAACTTGTTAAGTCAATTTATTTTAATTTAATTAAATATATTAATTATATTATTATTTTATTATTTTTAGGTTCGTAGATTTATTTTAGTACTAAACATTTATATTTAATTGCTTAAATAAAAATTAAAATAGTGAAATAAAAGTTAATAAACATACCCATCCCTCATATCCACCTCCCTACCTTAATAAAAGTTTTAAGGGGTTTGAAGAATGGTTATGAAAATTTATTTTTCTTACCAAATGTCAGGTATGGGGTTGGAATGACTGAAACTCGTACCAGATTTCAGAATGTGGCGAACCAAACAACCCCTTAATGTTTTATTTATGTAAATTATATTACTTTATTATAGGATTTTTATTAGAGTCTTTAAGAATAATATCTAGTAACATAAATAGGTCCCCAAGTCTATTTTTAGCTCACTCACTTGAAAATTCAAAATGATGGTGAGAGTTCAGCTAATAATTGAATTTGTTTTGATAAATTTATAGAACTAAAAGTTATCATAGCTAGATATGTTTAAATTAGTTATCCCCCCAAGTCAAATAAAGGTCATAAAACCAGCCGCAGCCTCAAATGGTGCATGCATTGCTTTTACTAATTATCTTGTTTAGTAATCCTAGTCAAAACTGTATAACGTGGCTATGATTATAAGGCTAACGCGTTATAATTATCATCTTAAACGAATTTATACCTCCTTTCTAATAGCATCTCCAACGGCGTTGGTTATAATCGTTGGCTAAATTGGACATGTAAGACATTATGTAAAATTTGTCGAACATGTAAGACATTTCGTTTCAATAGTATTGACTATATTGATTGGTTATAATTTAAAAATAGAATGTTATTACTCCCTCCGTCCCTCCCAAATGTTTACATTTGGGTGGGGCGCGGAGTTTAAGAAAAATGATAAAGTAGTGGAGAAAAGTTGAAAAAGTGAGTAAAGTAGTGGGACCGATTAATATTATATGTATAAAGTGGGTATAGTGGAGAAAAGTAGTGGATGTAGTTAATTTAAAAATTATAAAAACTTTACTATTTTTGGAAAATTTTGAAATGTAAACAATTGGAAGGGACATCCCAAAAAGGAAAGTGTAAACAAATGGGAGGGACAGAGGGAGTAATATTTTAGATTGTTAAAATAGAATATATCAGTTCAATATGGTAATAAATGATGTACAATCTTTCTTACAGACCTGTAGAGGTTCGACAAATTTAGCCATCCATAGGAGGTTGACTAAAATTATAGACAACAGCTGGGTATGGTTGGAGCATGTGTTTTTAGAGAGGTTGGCTAAATTTTTTATTTTTAGTATATCAACTCACATTTTAGCTAAGGGTTTTGAATGATTGGAGATGCTCTAAGCAGTTATTAAGTAATGTAATTAAAAAAACTATTGCTTAGTTGACTTCTATTCACGTAACTCGTCGAGTATTAGGCCACGTTTGGAACCCTAAAAAGTCTGTTGTCGCCCTAACAGAACATCTTATCGAGATTTAAAGGGTTTTTGAATTAGTAAATTATTAGCCAGATAATTAGGGTAGGCCCCAGGGGTTCATTTCTGATCAAAAAATTGTTGAAAAGTTTGTATATATCTAGAGACTGGTCAACTATACAAATATTGTTCGTATGCTTCTCTGAGTCTTTGCTAGAGTGCTAGGTTCTTGTTTCGAATCATGATAACGGCTCATTTAAATTTTTCTCTGGCTAAATACATATCTACCTTGTTTTTGAGTTTTAAAACTTCGATATTTCGTAAATAAAACGAAACACATTGTTTTGAGTTTCAAAAAATTGATATTCCATATATAAAATGAGGGTCAACCAATTAATCAATCAACCGTAACCAGCAAATACCTTTTACGACAGTGTCAGAGGAAGATATACCGTACACACTCTTATCCTTAATTTCAAAGAATGAAGAGGATGTTTACTCAAAAAACTCCGACTTGTGTGTGCACAGATATGTGTGTTCTAGGTATAAAGTGATGTATAATGATGCATAAAAATATGTAAAAATAAGCGAAATAATACATTACCCCATGGTTTTTCCACATGGGACTTAACCTATGACGTAAGAACCAAATTTTTCCTTAATTCTTAATGTCTCCGTATTAAAAACTCATACTTGTTGTCACATCCAAGATTAAGCCGCAAAATTTTCTCTTGATTACAATTAACATCGGACACAATAATTAAGGTTTCGCTCAACCCCTTGTACTATTTGAAATCGACAACTGAATCGAGATATTGTCGAAAATATGATACTACGTATAATTGTTAAGCGAATAATTTAACAAAACCCTAAAACGCCGACTAATGCGATTCAAAATAATATTACATTAATAATTATTTTTTTATCGTAGGTAACCCATTATGAGTTAAAATATTGCGCATGCTAAGAAAGTGTGATAGATAAGTTGTAAAAATTTGATTGGTGGAGATTTTTGTGCATGCAGGGGGTCAATCATTATTAATAAACTCTCCATCAATCAAATTTTTACAACTAATCTATCACAGTTTCTTAACATGTGTCCATGGGTACACGCTAGAAAAATCCTTAATATATAATCTAAGTGTTATTATTTAAATTATATTTTTCAACTGGTAGATACTTGTATAAAATGATCACACGAGTATACGAGGAAATTAGACGAGTAACAAATTGTGCTCTAATACCTTTTTTAATAGCAAATTCTAATTATACTAACATATATTAGCTAAATTTGCAATTGTAACATTTTAATTTCACGATTTTTGTACTTTTCTAGAAAACTTTATTGTATCAGGAATTAAATGTGTTATAAAGTAACTAACGTAAACACGTGTTAATTATCAATATAAACTCTCGTATGTTTACACATAGTTGTCTTGATTGCTTTCACAAAATCTTTATATACTCCATCATGGTTGTAAAAATCGGTAATCGGTACTAATCGGTTTAGGTACCGATTATGGATTAATCGGTAAATCGGGGATTAATCGGAACAAAAATCGGATATATTTAAATATTTTAATAATATTTAATATATTTACCTTATTTATTATGAAATATATAATTCAAAATTAATTTATAAATATTAATCGGATTTCACAAAATAGATCGGCCAAATATTTTTTAAGGATTAATCGGGGATTTTTTTAAAAATCGGGGATTTTTAGAACACGACTCCATTACGCTAATTGTACACGATAAAACAGATTTGAATTTCAAGGAAACAAATGACAGAAATTAATTACTATTTCATACATTTTTTTTTACTTTTAGAAAATTAAGTTAAACAAGTCCGTAGAACCCTCGGCCTGTGGGTACTTTGCAAGAGTTTTCTTCAAAAAGTTTGACATTACGGAAGAAAAAACTGATGTTACCACCAATAATAGTTAGTGTGTACAACAAGATGAGATGCTAACTCAATGGACTATGATCGTAAATAATTGTCTCCCGTCTAACATTTTAAGATGGTAGAGAAACGACTGAATACGATTTTATATTCTTATTTTTTCTCAATTGTATGATACGTTCATTACAATTGACAGCAATATAATTAATACCATACGGAGGTCGGATATTTAAATTAAACAACGTGGAAGGACTCAAATTCAATTCTCTTTCTAAATCGAGCTCGAATCTGAATTGCTGTCTAAATCGAACTTTGATATCATGTTAAAGTATTGTATAAGACCATATTAAAGTATTGGGAGAAAGGAAAAGTAGGGTTTTATTATTTGTTCTCGATTACACTATAAGAAGGCGTTATATAATCAATAATCAAACAGTAGTAAAGGAAAACATTATAAAAGGAAACTATTATGATAATAAAATTATCCCATAATAATAATGTTATATATGTGTGTGTTTGTGTTAACCCTGATATCTTCGAAAAATATTCAAAAATGTATATGAACGATCATTGTTAATTTGTTATGAATGAATGCACGAAAAAATGTTAAAAATAACAATTTTTTGGTGCAAATGACTGAAAATACTCATTCTAGAATTTAATGGCCGAAAATACCAATTTGGATATGCATTTGCCATTTGGGTATCTTGTTTTGTACTAAATACGCATTTGTCAAACGGGTATCCAATTTTTTTATTTTTTTTTAAGATACGCATTTGGCAAATGCATATCTCAATTATAATATCCAAACTACAAATGCGTATCTCTAGTAATTTTCTTAGATACCAAAATCTTAAATGCGTATTACACTTAACTAATTACAAAATGCGTAAACAAAACGGTATTTTCAGGCATGTGTCCAAAACTGGGTATTTTTCGGTCATTGCACACCAAAAATTGGTGTTTTTAAACATCGCCGTGAATGAACGGATTCAAGTAGACGGTCATAATAGTATGATGTTATATTAACACTCTTCGAGAATAGTCAATATATATGTAAAATGGACCGGACACATATTTATGCATTTGAGCTCTACTTGGAATACTATGAAAGAATATGTCCATTGTCCGGTTTGTCATCGATTGTTTTGTTAAAGAAGTATATTTATGTTGGGTGCTCTCCAGAATGCGTCTAATAAAGCACGATTTCCTAGATAAATTTTATTATCTCATTTGCTTTGGCTTTAGATCCCCTGTTATGATTCGATGTCCCGGACATATCATTTTTTTCAATGGTTAAATATGTTACTGTCAAATTTATAAATGTGAACTAACAATCACTAAATAATAGTTATAAAACTTGATAAAGATAGATGAAATCTGAAGAAACAACAACATTATAATTGTTGTGAAAAAGATGATCAGTACAATAACTCTCGTATCCGTAAAATTTTAATATATTCTTTCTGGCTTGTTCTCTATATATTCTATCAACTAGTACATTTCTTTCAACTAGATCGTAACAACTTTTGCCGCCCTTTTTTTATTCTTTTGTCAAACTATCTCTGACTACTTGTTTTTGGAGTTGAGCTGAATTGTGAAATTCTGTTGGGCCTGTTGAGTATGTTGGGTTGGATCTCCGTAACATCCCCTCAAGTTAGGGGTGGAAAAATAATTGCAAACTCCGAACTTGGAGAGTAGAAATTGAAGTTGGAGAGCAGAAATTGAAGTTGAATAGCAGATAGTGCTTTTGTAAACAAGTTTACAGGTTGATACTTAGTAAACACATGAGCTGGAACAATGACACCCTCCTGCAATTTTTCCGGTACATAATGACAATCAATGGCTATATGGTTAGTGTGTTCATGGAACACGGGATTAGAGGCGATGTTAATTGCAGATTGATTATCACATAACAATTGTGCAGGGATTTTAATTGGAAGATGTAATTCAGAAAACAAAGCCAATAACCAAGCAATTTCACACGAGGTATCAGCCATGGACCTATATTCGGCCTCAACAGTAGAGCTGGACACATTTGGCTGCTTTTTACTTTTCCATGAGATTAAAGAAGAACCCAACAGAACACAAAATGCATTGGAGACATCAGTAAGATCTCCATGCAAGAATGCATTGGTAACATCTAGCTGAGTAATAGTCCAGTTGAACATAGCAGCCAGTGCAAGAACTAATCTGAGGGTAGTCATCTTTGCCACAGGAGCAAATGTCTCAAAATAATCTAGTCCCTCTGTTTGAGTAAAGCCTTTTGCAACCAAGCGAGCCTTATACCTTTCCACTGTACCATCAGACTGATATTTGACCTTGTATAACCATTTACAACCAACAATTTTCTGGTTAGCGGGTAAAGGCACAACCTGTCATGTGTTATTGACTTCTAAGGCAGCAAGTTCAACATTCATAGCTAAACACCACTCTAGAGAAGCAAAAGTTTGTTTACAAGAGTAAGGTTTTGGAATTTTTGCAACAGTGGCCACAAAATGATTATATTCTGAAGAGAAATGATTAATAAGTTCTGCAGTTTGTGGTTCAGCAGAGAAGACCACAGTACTAACAGATTTATTAAACATTGAGGGAAGATTAGTGTAATCAGAATATTTAAGAGGTAAAACCTTGTTCCTAACAGGTCTGGAAATAATAGATAGCTTAGTAGCTTAGGAGCAGAGCAATTCAATAACTTTAAGAGCCATTTTCCCTTTTTTGATTATTCTCAAACTCAAAGGAGAGGATTATTCTCTTTACCAAGGAGTGATGGTATTATGATCACTTACTGATGGAGTATCAGAAGAAGGAGTAGTCACAGGTGAAGGACTGTGATCTAAAGAGGGAGTAGATACTAATACAAAATCAGAAGGATCAAACAAAGGGTCAAAGTTTGTTGAATTAGAGGGAACAGGAAATAATTGGGAAACAGAAGACTCAATATATTTGAAGGGAAATTCAGTCACGACAAAATGCATATCCCTGGAGATAAAGACTTTTCTAGACTCAAGATCTAACACTTTAAAACCTTTCTTAGCATAAGGATACCCCAGAAAGACTCTTTTAATTGATTTAGGGGCAAACTTGTCTTTGGACTGAGGAGTACTAGTGGCATAACACAAAAAACCAAAAATCCTAAGATCAGTATAATCAGTAAGTTTATCATACAAAACTTCAAAATGAGATTTTCCTTGAAGTAAGAGGGTTGGTGTCCTATTAATCAGATAGGTTGCAGTGAGAATACAATCCCCCCAAAAATGTAAAGGTAAATCGGAGTGGAATCTCAAAGCCCTAGCAGTATTCAATAGTTGTCTATGTTTTCTTTCTACCTTCCCATTCTGTTGGGGAGTGTATGTACAACTAGTTTGATGAAGAACCCAGATTGGCCAAACAAGTACTCAGAGATTTATTAACAAATTCAAAACCATTGTCAGATTTAAGTATTTTGACATTGCACTTAAAATGATTCTGAACATAAGTAAAGAACTGAGACAGGAGAGTAGAAACTTGAGTTTTATCACTTAACATAAACACCCAAGTAGCTCTTGATTTGTCATCCAACACTGTTAGAAACATGTTACAACTGCCATGAGTTTTACAGTGATATGCGAAGGGTTTTTAGCACATAAACGCAACGAAAACGTAAATTTAAATCTTAAAAAAAACCGAAACCCTCCGCAGGATCCATGCAAAAAATAATATTTAATTCGTAGTTCACTATGTTTACCTTAAGAAGCTTTACGTTAATGGAAAGATGGAGGTCTTTAATGGCGATCCAAAAACGATGAACGGAGAACCTTAGCAGCTGCTCCTCAAGTGTGAAGTACTCAACTGGTATCCACCAAGAAAACGATGTAATGGAGAAGAAGGAGGTGGAGAGAATTAGGGTTTTGTACAATTTTTAGGTTTAGGCAAAAATAGGGTTTATAATTGTATATTTATAGGCAAAATTTTCAGCTGAAAATTTTCTCATAAAATATTATTATTATTAACCCTTTATTATTCTCATTAATAATTAAAACACCTTTTAATTATTAATCCTTTTTCGAAACACTTTAGAAATAATTCTCTCTCTTGATTTAATTTCCAAAAATTAAATTCTTAATTAATAATATTAAGAACTTTTTCTTAATTAATTTATAATCAAATAAATCTCATTTAATCAATTATTAAATTTTCCAATTAATTATTTATTTCATAAATAAATAATTATCAGCCATTATTAATTAATTCCTCCACCATTAAATCATTCTCTTTTATGGTGTGACCCTGTAGGTTCAATATTAAGCCGGTAGTAGAAATAAATAATAATAAAACTATTTTATCATTATTTATATAAATTCTCTAATTCATTAAATATGATTAATTAATTAATCATATTTATTCTACATCGTGAGGGATACTTCTCAACATATCGCGACTATCCGGATAATACGAATTCACTGCTTAGAATACCAAGAACCTATTTAGTGAGTAGTTACCGTACAATTAATTCCTTCTACCCTGCAATGTCACGATTAAATATAAGGCATGTAACTTGTGTCAAGCCTATCTTATTTAATCACTTGCTTTCCCATTCACTATGCTTAGTTCTATTTAATGTAAATTATAAACTCCTTTCTAATTTCATTCACTCTGGCCAGAGATTCCTGAACGAATATAAGTGGATCAGCATTGAACATTCTCTTCCTTCACTTGAAGGGGTAGATCCTTTACTGATCATACACTATCTTCGTGTACAAATTCCTATACCCAGTAGAGCCCTTATAATTGTCCCTTGAGACTAAGAACTAAACCAAAGGATAGTTCAGTGTACATAAGATGACTATGATGACCTCAAGTCTAAGGATACTTGTACAACTATCACTATGTGAACAACTGCTGACATGTGAGTGAACTCCATCAGTTGTTCAGCTGTGTGAGTCATGTTCAGTGAACTTATTCTATAATAAGAACCTACATACTAGCTATAGTGTCACCACACAAATGTCTATGAGAACAGACATCCTTCATAATGGAGCAAGCATAGTATGTACCGATCTTTGCGGATTATTAATTACCAGTTAGTAATCCTACGATCAGGAACTATTTAAGTTTAGAGTTATCATCTTTTAGGTCTCATTATTATGATCTTATCACAATCCATAAAAAGCTTTACTCTAAAATGTGGTATATCTTATTTAAACATTTAAATAGATAGAGCCCGCAATAAAAACAAAACAAGTCTTTTATTAATATCAATGAAATCAAAACATATTACATAAAAGTTATTCCTAAATCCTCATACATGATTGGACTTAGGACATATCTCTTTCAATATGGACCCCAAAGGTCAATATGGACAAAGTCAAACAAAGAGTTGGATGTACTAGTACTATCAGAAAAGGGGAATCTAGACTGTTTTTCCAAATGGCAGCTATCACAATTTGACAGAGTTTTCATATTACCCTCAAAAGGTAAGAGTTTAAGCATCGCAAGAGGGACATGCCCCAATCTTGCATGCAGTAAATCAACAGAAACTAAGAGTTATATGAGTTGCAGTACTCGAGATAGATGATTGAGTCTGATATGCACTTGGACTGAACAAGTATAGTCCATTAGAGAATTTACCAATCTCTACAGCCCTCATCCAAGTAGGGTCCTGTAAGAGACAAGAAGTAGGTGTGAAGGAAACACTAGTTGTAGTATTAGCAACTAGTTTTGGAATAGAGAGTAGATTATAAGTAAAGTTATGAACACAAAGAACCGAGTGCAAAGTAAGTTCTGGAGTAAGTTTAAAATCTCCAGTGTGAGTGACATTAACATATTGACCATTAGGTAGTTGTAAGCTAGCATAACTGACTGTAACATTGTGTAATAGGTGTGTAGAGGTGGTAATATGATCAGTGGCTCCTGAGTCCAGAATCCACTAATCTGAAGTAATATTATCAGTGTTATGAGCAGTACAGGTCAGAAACTTAAATGTACCTGCAAATGGCACATTATTCACCGAGGAAGAAGTTGAAGTATCATAACTCTTCATTGTAGCCTGAACCATCCTGAGCAAGTGCTGATACTGATCATCAGTAAGACCAGTGCCTTTAGCTGTAGCATCAGGAGAGATTGATTATGTGTTCTGAGAAACATTCTGAGAGACATTGTTAGCTTTATTCTGAGAGTTTCTTGGTTTGGGTTTTGGTTTACCAAACAACATGTGCCACTGTGGATAACCATGAATGCAGAAACAGGTATCTTTGCTATGTACTTGTATATGACAAAACTCACATTGCACATTAGAATCAGATTTTCTGTTTGTAAGAGTAGGTGTTGAGCCAGATTTCTTCTGAGCACCTAAATAATTATTCTTCACATTCATAGCTAAGCTGTTACGCGTCATATAAAAAGATCGTTGAGTGTCTCTCTGGTTTTCCTCTTGAAGCAAGATAGAATAACACTGACTCAATGAAGGAAATGGTTTCATTAGTAAGACCTGACCTCGCACAGATGTGAATTGTTCACTTAACCCCGTAAGAAACTGAGTCAGTTGCACTGTACTCTCATACTGATCATATTTTCCATTAACACCAGATGTGCAAAGTGCATCTAGGTTTAGCAGAAAGACTCTCTAATTCATCGTTAAGAGTCTTGAATTTAGTATAGTATGAAGCTATTGTAAGAGATCCTTGAGTAATTTGAGCAATTTCTTTACGCAAGTTGAACAGTTTAGGTAAATTGTTTTGAGAATAGTGAATTTCAAGATCTTTCCAAATTAGATGAGCAGAATTCATGTATACAATACTGTTACGAATATCCGTTGCTACAGAGTTCAAGATCCATGAAATTACCATGTTATTGCAATGCATCCAATGTGCAGAGAGAACATTGTTGAGAGCTGGCTTTGCATAAGATCCATCAACGAATCCAAGCTTCAACTTTGATGATAACGCAATCACCATTGATCGACTCCCCTGTGAGTAGTTCTGTTCATTCAGAACCACATTTGTGAGAAGCATCCCTGGATTATCTGAGGGATGAAGGTAGTAAGGGTGATTACTATCAATTATAGTTGAAATCTGACTACTAGCAGCTGCATCATATGTACGATCTGGTGTTGTCATTTTATCAAACAGTTTGTAGACACTATAACAAGAACATTCAACAATGAACAAGAACTGATGAAAAACAAGATTTGTGAATGCAATCAACAAGATTTGCGGAAGATTTTGTGTGATTTGGCTCTGATACCATGTCAAATTTATAAATGTGAACTAACAATCACTAAAGAATAGTTATAAAACTTGATAAAGATAGATGAAATCTGAATAAACTACATTATAATTGTTGTGAAGAAGATGATCAATACAATAACTCTCATATCTGTAAAACTCTAATCTATTCTCTCTGGCTTATTCTCTATATATTCTATCAACCAGTACATTTCTTTCAACTAGATCGTAACAACTTTTGGTGCCATTTTTCTTCTTTTGTCAAACTATCTATGACTACTTGTTTTTGGAGTTGGGCTGAATTGTGAAATCATGCTGGGCCTGTTGAGTATGTTGGACTGCATACTCCGTAATAATTACTAACTTAAATATGAAGTAGGTTACTAACTGTGTTTAAAAATTTTAATAGATCACTCATCGTAAATTCGGATCAATTGAATTTGATTATTCGGTTAAAATTAAAACTGAAAATTATCCGATGTTAAAAAATGGTGATATATGTAGTAAAGTTCTTTTTGGATTGTAAAATTATTAGCAAAATATAGGTGGAATTATTGGCATATCAGCTCCAAGTTAAGGTGGGTCGTAAATTATATCCAAAAATTAGTCTATTAATGTTAAGAAATTAACTTATCGACTTGATTACACTAAAATTAGATTAACTCATACCTTTTTCATTTTTTTGTAAGAGTAAGTCAAAAATTGGTTATATTGTATCATTAAAATGTCATTTCACTAAATCCATGTATGTATAATAGTTAGATTAAATTTCTTAAAATATTATGTCCAATTAATCTATTTTGGGCATGTCTAATCGTATTTACTTCCTCGTTGATCACACGGTTTGATGTGAAACTAACAACACATCCTAAATTATCTAATTCTTTTCATTCCCATATTATTTTATGTAAAATACTAATAATTTGATATTTTTGCCTAAGATCTGATAAAAAGTACCTTTATTTATCATAAAACTAGTGTATTTGTGTAACATCCCACATCGATAAAAATAAGAGTGTTTGAGGCCTTTATAGATACAAGTCAACAACCAATATGTACCAAAATCGCTAGCTTTTTCGGAGTGGCCTGTGGTGGGTTGTTGGGTGCGGTACGCATTCGGTTGTGGGCTTGGATGTTATAAATGGTATCAGAGTTTTGCCCGGCCGGAAGTGCAGAGGCACTACCCAGGTTCCGTTTGTGTGTTTATGAGATCATCGATGACGTCGATCCTATAAGAGGGGGTGTTTGTAACATCCCACATCGATAAGAATTAGAGTGTTTGAGGCCTTTATAGATACAAGCCAACAACCAATGTGTACCAAAATCTCTAGTTTTTTCGGACTGGCATGTGGTGGGTTGTTGGGTCCGGTACGCATTCGGTTGTGGGCTTGGATACATCCGATAAAATTGGAATGATACAAAGAAGATTAGCATGGCCCCTGCGCAAGGATGACACCCACAAATCGAGAAATGGTCCAATTTTTTTATGTAATATTCCGTAATTTTTAAAATTAGATTGATAATAGAGTAATAGAATAAAAAGAGATTAAAATTAGATAAGGACTAAGATTCAAAATTTAATTAGTAATGAGCCTTGGATCAGATTCTAATATGGA
This sequence comes from Apium graveolens, assembly GCF_009905375.1. Taxonomy (NCBI): domain Eukaryota; kingdom Viridiplantae; phylum Streptophyta; class Magnoliopsida; order Apiales; family Apiaceae; genus Apium; species Apium graveolens. The sequence goes on along the minus strand of NC_133654.1, from coordinate 265,575,684 downwards.
TAACTTGGTTAGGAAATAGGGTTTTATATCGTTATAAATACACCATATTCGTGTTCCTCGTCTTTTGTATTAAAATTCGTAGGGTTTTTTCATAAAAATCAGCATTCTTGTAAAATTCTTAAAAAATTTATCGTAAGTCAGAATTCAATGATTCTGGACTTTTCGGAAATATCTTTTCATTCTCTACAACATTCGTGTTTCATGTTTTCAAAGAAAATATCGTTTAGAGGGTCAAAAAGGCTATATTCATATTTGGGCATGCTTTGAGGTAAGTACTTTTTTACTTACTTTTGTTTTCCAATAAGTTTTGATACTCTGATTTTTGAATTTCGTATAAGATATAAGAATTCTGTTTCGAACTGTATAAGAAATAAGATACGAGAATCTTTTGAAACCCAGTCTCTACGTCTTCGAACCCGTTCGTAATTTACGCTATAGTTCCGGAACTAGCCTTAGATACCCTAAGTAGACGCACCAGTGTGCAACTTTAGATACCTATTAAGGGCGCATAATTGTTGAACTTTAGATGCCGACCACTGGCAAAGTGTGGTATTGCAACGGCCCGCACTCCCAGATAATTAATTCTAAATAAAAAAATACAATTATCAATCCAAAATTATATTACAAATGTATTATTACGAAAGCGCAACTAACGGAAGTCCAAAAATTAATTTACTCAAATTCTAAGTCCTCGAACTTGAATGCTATCCAACTCGAACTCTTAGACAAAACCTGAAATATTAAAAGGGGTGAGCTACAAAGCTCAGCAAATACAAATTGACTAACTATTTAACCGAAAAACAACGGGTGTTTTAATAAAACAATTTTTTCTCAAAACAATAATGATTTTATAAAAACAATTTCTAAAATAAATCCAACCCAAAGTTTTATATTTTGAAATTCAGAATTTAAAACAAAAGAGAGCAGATTTTTATAACATATCAGAACAAAGTAAAACAGTACGAAACAATAATTCTTATAAATACCACAGTCTTGATCTACGACCACACTTTGCCAGTAGTTGGCATCTTATTCTTATTCTTATTCTCATATACCTGTGACAACCCGGGTCAAATCCCGAGCCTTTTCCGAAAATTGGGTCAAGTCCCAATTCCGAGTCCGAAATAAGCCGAAGCCTATTGTCCCAAATGCAGCCAACTTGGGTAACGACTAACCCACCACAGACCCCAAAAAGATCATGATTTGTTGGAGTAAGTAATAGTAGTACTTTGTCTTATAAACTAAACAGAAGTCTCAAATCTCCTCGATGTGGGACTGGGGTGTTACAAACTCCCCCACCTAAACTCCTGACGTCCTCGTCAGGCCCGAACAGACAGCCCATAGGACCAAGATCGTACCTCTCTAGCCATTGTGGATAATACCGGCTGACTTCGTGTCCCCACCTCCGGACCTCTTGTAATTGTGGGATAATACCACCAGCCTTCGTGTCCCCACCTCCGGCAACTTGACGCATCAAGCTTTCGAGAGTCGGCTCTGATACCATATGTGACAACCCGGGTCAAATCCCGAGCCTTTTCCGAAAATCGGGTCAAGTCCCAATTCCGAGTCCGAAATAAGCCGAAGCCTACTGTCCGAAATGCAGCCAACTTGGATAATGACTAGCCCACCACATGCTCCAAAAAGATCATGATTTGTTGGTGCAAGTAGTAGTAGTACTTTGTCTTATAAACTAAACAAAAGTCCCAAATCTCCTCGATGTGGGACTGGGGTGTTATAATTTGTTACACCCCCAACTTAAAAATGAATATTATATGGAAAGAATGGAATAAATATTCTAATTATGTGTTACTTGACATCTGTGTTCGATGTTTATATGTGATAAAATTTGCGAATTTTAATTTTTATATATCTACAATAAAATATAGATAATTTTGATAATTTTCCTCCAAATTATTATATTTCTGTCTTAATTTGATATTTGTTACGCGATCATTTCAAATGTATACTTTATTTTGAATATATATAAAAAATTAAGAAAATATTTAAGGGGGTCGGCTGACCCTTCTTACCCATATTAATATCCACATCTAGGTGGAATGTGTGCACATAATTAACTAGGGTTGTTCATCAAATCGCACAAACCGCATAAACCGCCCGCTCCGCGTGGTTTAAAGTTTTCGTGGCGCGGTCGTGGTTTGCATTTTTGTCAAACCACGCGTTGCGGTGCGGTTTGAGATTTTGCTCTCGTCGTTCAAACCGCACAACACCCCATATTATAATATATATATATATATATATAGTTGCTTTATAATATTAAAATATGAGAAATTTTTGGGCCAGCCTACATTGCTTAGCAGCTCGTGATCAAGCATTTATGCACAATATTGCAGTTTACGGTGAATGGTTGGATGTTATCATTTACTCCCTCAGTCTCTTCCAATTGTTTACATTTCTGAGGCAGTGTTCGACACGCATTTTAAGGTGCATAAAAAGTATAGTTATGTAACTTATTTTTATAATTTTTTTTTTCTGAATAAGAGTTGAATGTTTTAATTTTTATTCAGAAAAACAAAATTGTAAAAAAAATTACAGAACTATACTTTATATGTATCTTAAAATGCGTGTCAGACACTCTCTAAAAAATGTAAACAAATGAAAGGGACGGAGGGAGTATTATTTATTTGTCAACGACTAAAATAATTTAAAACTGTATCTAATGTATGACCAAAAATAAAATCTCATTTCATGGTTCAGACTTATTAAAATTGTATTCAGAGTTAGAATATCAACTTGAAACTTATTTATTAATTCATTTATTGATATATTGAAAATTTTAAATCGCCCGCACTAAAGTTTATTATTTTCTTAAACAGTTTAAACCGCACCGCACCGCACCGCATCGCATTTTTGTGGCGCGGTTTGCACGGTTTAAGATTTACGCAGTGCGGTTGTGGTTTGAGAATTTAGACAAACCGCACCCGCGGTTTGGTTTTCAGTTTTAATCTAAACCGCACCGCAAACACCCTTATAATTAACAATTATTTTAACCTAATAATGTTTTCCAACTTGCAAATGCAAAATACATGCAACTTAAACTAACCAAAAGGCAAGCACATGAGGTGGGTCACAAGATAATAAGTGTTGGGTTGGTCAAAACAGGTTAGGATTCTTGTATCCATTTCGGGAGAAACTTGATTTATATAATGCCACCTGAAGAGACAGATTTGGCAATGTTTATTTCTTAATCATGTACTATCTCTCTAATCTCATCCCACAGTCCTAATTAACTCATTTAATATTTCTTGATTACTCCATTTATTATTACCGGACCAAAAGTATGATTACCTTTTGCTTTTGTTTTTCTTTAGGCCACTAAACTAATGGACGAATCTTATTTGTCTCCCAGCTCTTTTGTATTGGGCTTCATTGATTATGGGCTTTATCTAGGGTGCCCATTTGTATCTAGATTGGCCAACCCATGTAGCCATATTTTTAATGGAACTAATATGTGCACACTCTGATTTATAAGTGCACACCGATTTATTAAAATTAGGGCTAAATTACATGAAAGTAAACTTGTGTTAAATATGAATATAAGAGTATATTGGTCTCAATATTAATAAAAGGGTGTGCACCTGTAAATCTATGGTATGCACACGTCAGCTCCGTTTTTTTAATTACAAGGCTCCTATATAAAAAAATAAAGGCACGAAACCGGTCATTTATTTCTGCATGTAATTTTAAGTATTTTGACCGAATAGTAAAAGTTATTATTTTTTTTTTGAATTTAGTATAAGTCATATATTTTTATTCATAAAATAAATTAAAAATATTTTTTTACTATATTGTTAAAGTATTTTGAGATATGTGCAGAAAAGTTAAACGAAAAAAACAAAAAAAAAACAAATGACCACATTTCAGCGTTAGCAACCCAAAATACCCGGATTTAAAATTCCTGACTCAAAATATCGACGTGATATATATTTTGGAAAAGAGTATTCCAATTTATAAAAGACACGTATTTTACAAATACATATCCCGTGATGCGTATCTCAAGATTGTATGTGAAACATACGTATCAAATCGATGTTTTGGGCCATATGAATTGAATCCAGGTATTTTGGACCATCATTTTTCTGTGACGGAGATTGGGCCTTCACCAAGAGTAACCTGATGAACATAAAAGTAATAGTTTTATCTATTTTATATCATTTTTAATCTCTTTATAATATATTTTGTTAATGTAATTATTGAAGAAGCAGCTCAAGATTTTTCATAAAATTCAATGTGAACAGTTCCTGCATCAATAAATTGAAATGATTCTACTGGGCCCGAGGGAAGGCCAATGGGTCGGCCCACAACAAGAATGTCAAATTATTATGGGCATGGCAATTGTCTGACATTCAACATATCAATTCTTTGTCGGCCAGCATACATGCATCACAGAAGTCCAACACAGATGGCCCACTTCAGCTCACATATCAAGGTAGCCAATAAATTTAGTTTTCATTCTTCCCGAAATATGTAAGGACATATATTTTATTGAAAACATATTACTCGCCATCGTTGGATGAGATATATCATCCGTAATGTTTGATTACGGTAGCACTCGCACGTCGTAATGAAACATTACGACAGTTGCAATGAAATACCACAGCTCTTGTCGTACTAGTATCAAGTTTCAGTTTTCGTTCTTCTCAAAATATGCAAGAACATATATATTATTGAAAACTTATTCTCGGACATCGTTGGATGGAATACACCAGCCGTAATGTTTGATTTCAGTTTCAGTTTTTGTTTTTCTCAAAATATGCAAGAACATATATATCGAAAACTTATTCCCGGCCATCGTTGGATAAAATACAACAGCCGCAATGTTTGATTTCGGTAACACTCACCCGTCGCAACGAAACATTACGACAATCGCAATGAAATATTGCAGCTTGTATATCCCAGTCAAGTTAGTCATGCATAATTTACCTATTTTATGTGTAATAAATGTATATCATACCGTGTATATACTGAATCTTATAATCAAATGCTACATGGAGAATATGAGGCAGTATAACCAACAAATTCACTTAAATCTTATCAAATTCAACAATTGCTAATATTCAGCTATATTGACAATTTATGAGATTAATTTTAGTGATGTTATCTGTATAGTAACAATTTATTAATGCTAATATTCTATTTTAAACTCTTCCTTTCTTTTGATTACTTAATTTCTAGAGAAGATGTATATATAAACAGTACAATAAAAGAAACAAGGCTTTTTAGCAACTCAACTAGTCAATGACAGAGCAGCTGCTTATCTTGATTCAATATTCTACTCTTTTTACAGATGAACAAGGTCCTTCCACTACCATGCAATCACTACTTCGATATTTGTCACGCCAGATTGTTGACATCACGATTGTCACCGGGGGCCTGAAAGCTCCATTGCTTCTACAACAAGTGAGGATTCATCTATTAGATCTGAGTATCTCTGAGGAGTGTCGAATCCTCCTTGGTATCTTGGTGTCTCGGCCCTTTGCTGCGAGGCTTCCCATTTTTCAGCTAAGCCATCACCCTCCAACATTCTTAGAACTTCTGACATTTTCGGACGATTAGCAGATGTAAACTGAGTACATAAAAGGGCAACCTGAATCATTTCTTCTAACTCGATCCTGTCAAAGTTTTTCTTCAAAGCTTTATCCACCATTAGGTTTAACTTTCCCTCCTGATGTAGCTTCTTAACCTGTACATGGTTATATCATAATGTAAGATGGCAAAACCAATTTACGGTTTCAAGACTCCAATAAATGTAAGTAGATTCAACACTTGTAATAATAGGCCCAAGCTACAAAATTTCTTTAGTCCATCTTTCGAAGAGAGTAAGTAATACAAGTAAACATTTTATCAATTACCTAGTTAATTAAGAAAAATGTAGCTAACTAGCTAAGAGTCCAAGGCTTTTCAGGTATCGTATTAAGGTTAACCGAATACAGATCTTGAGTAAGGGTCAAATTGTTTTTTAAACTTGAAACTTACCTCAAACTTCTTAATATATTAGGTATCTTACAATGACAGATTTTACATTTATGAACACGTAAAGAATTTCACTCAAAACACTAATTGATATATGAGAGAGAGAAAATTTACCCAATCAAGCATTACACCTTTCTGGTTTGCAGCCCTTCCGAAGTCCAGAGCTTTCTGACCTGTGACTAATTCTAGAAGCAAAATCCCAAATCCGAAAACATCAGTTTTTTCTGACGATTGACCGGTTGATAGATACTCGGGCGCAATGTGGCCGACGGTACCACGGACAGCTGTGGTCACATGTGACTCTCGGTTGTCCAACAACTTTGCTAACCCAAAGTCACCAACAACAGCCTCAAACTCTTCATCCAACAAGATGTTGGCTGCCTTTACATCGCGATGGATGATTCGAGGATCACACTGCTCGTGCAAATACAATAACCCCCGTGCCGTTCCTAGTGCTATTCTTTTCCGTCTGGACCAGTCTAAAACAGGCTTACCAAGGATATGATCTGACAAGAAAGCAGTTTTCACAATATTAATTGACCTGTGATAATAATATATACACAGTTTTGCTTTCGGTCACCACCGCTCACCAAAACCTATAATTTTCAAAGTCATACAGCATTTTGCACTAACCAAAGAACAGTACTGTAGTAAACTAATAAATTTACCACAGAGAAGTAAGAGATGATTCTGATTTGTGGATATTACTTGCTGAAAATATTTCTGGAGCAAAGACGATTAAATGGCTTGTGGGAGAAGTTTTCACCCAAAAATTTTATTGGAACTGATAATATTCCGTATTAACTTTTGAAATTAAGTACCAGATGGTCCTCTGTAAACCTAGCTCGTAACAGTTTATTTCTGCAAGTGATAGATATCACATAAATTTATGGTTCCCTTTATGAGAAATAATCAAATTGACAGTCATTAATGTGAGAAACTACATTACCATTTAAAAAGCACAAGATTCATTTAATAGATTTGCATTATATAAGACGCAAGCTGCCTTGCACTCACCTTTCAATCTTGATGCAACACTCCCATTTGGCATATACGGATAAACAAGAAGTCTTTCATTCTCAGTTGTGCAAAATCCCCAAAGACGGAGTAGATTTCTATGTAGTGCCGAACTGATCAATTCAACTTCTGTCTGAAACTGTATTTCACCTCCAAAGGCATTGTAGTCCTTCAACCTTTTGACAGCCACAATAGTCCCATCACTTAAGCAACCCTTGTACACGATTCCAAATCCCCCTCTCCCTAAGATGTTCTTCGAGTTGAAATGGTCAGTTGCAGACCGAAGTTCCTTGAAGGAAAACCTTCTCAAATGTCCCAAGCATACTTCGGGATCATATTGATCTGCCAAGTAACAACTCATAGCTCAGCATGTGCGCATTTTCAATGGAAAAACATAGCACAATGCATTGCATATTTGAGTATGAGCAGTTAAGCTTAGATCTATATTACGACACCAATAAATTATAAGTTATATCCAACTCCTTTTACCTTCCATCTGGGAAGAGTGTATTAATGTTTGATGGTGAGTTTGTATTATGCATATTTTCTTTTGGAATGAGTATCTCAAAACCTAGAAGCTATTCATTTAAGTAGCTAATGTACATCACTATACATCAACACTTCAACACAAAGGTTAGTTTCATAAATGGGAAAGCGATAAGGAACTGACCATTAACATCAAAGAAAATCTGTTTATTGTGCCTATATCGCCACCAAATGAGGGATCCAACAATTACTATGAGTAGGAACGCAGCACCAAAACTTGCACCCATGGCAATAGCCACGCGGTGGCCTTTACCACCGGAGTCAGAACTGTCTAAAAAATAAATACATCTCATCAATAGGTTACCATAATAAGACTGAAAAAGTGTGCACGGACTATTATAACAATGCAACACGTCTTACCATCTGGAGGGAAGTTAAGAGGCTCTGGATAGACAACAGAACAATTATTTTTTGTGCTCAGGCCACAATTTAGAGGGTTTTGATTCCCTATTATTCTGAAACGAAGGGGTAACTATAAATTTTTTGACAAAACAGAGAAATATAGCTAATCTGGAAAGTGGCAAGTTCAACAATGAGGATCATAGTGGACTGACTTAAAAGTTCTGGCAGATATCTTGGGTAGGGAGCCACTGAAATTGTTGAAAGACAAGTCCCTGCAAGAGATTTAAACTTAGATAATCAAACTCTAGTGGAAGAAATGTTATCCAGTTCTTTCAACAAGTTTCCGGATCAGTCTGAATAAAGGACTTACACAAGAGTGAGCCCTCCAATTTTAGACAGGGACTCAGGAATTGTTCCACTAAGGCTGTTATTATTTAGTCGCCTGCCTTGCTCAAAGAAACACAATGTTGACGAATTATTATAAAATTGAATAATCACACACACACATATAGTATACTCATCGGAGTTTATAAAGTTTCTTTAACTTACAAATAGTTAAGGTTTCTGAGGTCACCAAAGGAACTAGGTATGTTACCACCAAGCTTATTGTTTGAAAGATCTAGCGTCTGAAGCTTCTCCAACTTTCCGATAGCAGAAGGTATAACACCAGAAATAGCATTATTCTGCAGCAACCTACAGATGAAAGACAAAATAAGTAAATAGATTGATCAGGGTCCTTTTGCATCATTCCGAACAATTCAGGAAGGCAAACTCGAAGTGGGAAATTAAAAGACGAGGAATTGTAAGACAACTGGGAAACAAACCCGGCATAAAATAGATCAGTAACTTACACCGACTGCAAGTTGGTGAGATTGCCAATCCCTGGTGATATCGTTCCAGACAAACTCTGACTAGGTAACCCCCTGAAAGGAGATCACAAGCATTCATAAACAAGTTGAAGATTAGTTCAACCAGAGTACACAATTCAATTTAATCAAAACTCTCTGTTTCACATAATAACTAGTCATGCATCAATATTGTGAAATTATTTCGTAAAAATGTAATATTAAAATTGTAAAAAAAATATATCATTAAAATACTAGACTGATTACTACAAAAATTTCAGCAGAAAAAGATCGAAAGCAACTCACAAAGCAGAAACATATCCATCGCCAGAGCAAGTAACCATCCTCCAGCTACATGGATCTACCGAAGTAATATCCCAGTTCTCCAAAACATTATACGGGTCAACTAAACCACTTTTAATGGCCATCAAAGCTACAACTGCATCACATTGTGCACATCCACATACATTAATCGATTACGTAAAGAACTAAACTTTTTTTTACTAGCAACAATTTCTTCCTCACAGCAATCACAACACAATAATCCAATTAAAACCGCAAACTAACATCTACCCTAAAATCATAAACTACTTACATTACCAGCTACATTAACATAAAAAACATATCAACACATATATTCATGCCCATATCAGAAAATCAAAATGGGAGATTAAAAAAACTAAAAAATTAAACAAAATCAAACAAAATAAAAATAAAAACTGACCTTCATAGTTAACACCAGAAGGAGAAAGAGTTGCAGAAGAGCCCTCCAACAGTATCAAAACAAGCAATGCCACCATAAAAACACTTCCAAAACAATCCATACCCATCAAATAAAATCACTTTCTTCCCAAAAATCTCACCACCATATACAAAAATAAGGCCTTTTTCAAGAAATTTTCACTATTTTCACAACTTAAAATCTTGAACTTCTACAAGCTCAAGTGAACTAAAAAGCCCAGAAACATGATAAAGTTGCAAACTTTAATCAAACCAGACCCACCCATTTGCTCAAAAGACACAAAAACAAGAAAAGAATGGAATTTTCTTGAAAATACAAATAAAAATGCACTAAAATCTTGAAATTCAAGAACCTTGAGATCTGGGTATAAAACACCTACTAGTGTGTGTTTTTACAATAATTTTCAACTGGGCAGTGCTTATATATGTATGTAACTACTAAACTACACATAAAAATCAAAACTTTATAGATTTTAAAGCTAAAAATCAAAACTTTATAAGTTTTAAACAACATGCAAGTGTGTGTGTATATCAGAGAATTGAGAAACACAAAAAAGACCAGAACTTTACAACTAAAGATGATAGAGATAGATACTGTGCAAGTACAGCTAAATTATTGGTTTTTAATTTTTTATTTAAAAAAATAATAAATAAAAAAATCATAGTTCCGTTTCGATAATTGCTCATTCCGAGAATTTATAACAACAGACAGTAATTTGTAAAGTTACAAGTCATGTTTGTAAAAAAAAAAGATGATAAAGATAGATATACACTGTGCAAGGACAGCTAAATTATTGGTTTTTAAATTTTTATTTAAAAAGAAAGGTAAATAAAAAGATTAAATTTTTGAAAGTGAAAATAAATAATTGAGTGATCAGAGAGAACAATGGAGGGATGTCTATAAAGCAACCAAAAAATTGCAGGAAAGTTTTGGCAGATCACGTGCTTTGCTTGTCTTCTTGTTTTGGTTTTTTGAATTATTTTTCTGGTCATATAAAATTATTTTGTTCCCTTGATTTATTATTTTAAGGTAAAGTACTTGTTGGCTCATAATTTGTTATTATGATATATTAATGATATATTATGTTGCTTCCTATTTCAAAGTGGTGGATGGAGAAATGAGAATCCATTTCACTATTCCAACAATTATATTGTCTTTTTTGAGGTTGCACATTATTATCGGGTTTCTGGTTTTATTTTTAATCGATGATTTGTAATAACTAACTAATGGTGTGCTTGGTATTGTGGTCAACCGTAACACCAGTTTTTTGCTGAAAATAGTTTAAAAAATTTATTTGATAAAATTCGAAAACTTCTTTTTTTCTAAAAGTTTTTTTGGCGTAAAAACTGTTGTTAGAGAAAGTAAGACATCATACTTTTCGAAAAATCTGCTTTTCAGCTTTTGTGGGAAGCAGATATTGATTTAATCATCAAATCTCATCAAAAATATTATTTTTTATATCAAAATATATACGTATTAAAAAATTACCAAACAGTTATATGATTTTTCCAACAACACTTTTTAATCAGCATTTTTTTAACAACACAATTATTTTTAACAGTAATTCCAAATAGAATCCAAGGCAATACAACTATCATCCAAATTTTCGTAATTATATATCAATCTTGCATCGATACGTTCTGACTCTCGTATTATTTCAAAAAAATTCCGAATCAACCTTTTTTTAATAAACGTGAACAATACGAATTAGTAAGAACGAATAGGGCTGTAATTCGAGTCGGGCGGTTCGCCAGCTCGTCCGGCTCGAACTCGTTTAAGTGGATTCGACTCGACTCGTGAAATTAAACGAGTCGAGTTCGAGTAGTGTTTTAAACTCGATGAAACATAAAATTAAACGAGACGGCTCGCTCGACTCATTTTGCTAAATGAGCCAACTTGGCTCGTTTCGGACAAAGATTGAAGCTCAATTAATTAAACGAGTCAACACGGTTCAGCTCAATTAACCTAATTAACCCGTCTCAAATTATGTCTGACTCGAAACGCGTATCGCTCGACCCGATTTACAGTCCTGCGGGTCCAAAACTAGCAAAAGAACCACCCATCTTTTAGATAAGAGGGGGGAACTACCATATTCCATCTCTAAAAAAAATGTTTGGTACTACAAATAAGGAAAAAAGAAGTTATTTTAGTGAAGGGCAGTAACTTTACTGTTGAACTATAGTGCAGTTAGGTAAAATAATATTATAGTATTGGGAATGGCCTTGAAATCCCCAAACTCAGAATCAAAAATTCAAGACCCAAGGGCATTTTTGTCGCTTTGGGAAAGCTGAAATATTCTCCAGTCTACAATCTCTGTATTATTTTATTATTTTTAATAAAATCAGTACAAATTCTCTTCAATATCAATGCACCAACCCCAAATTAAGGCAGACATGTGTTTAAACAGAGATTACTAATTTAAATACTACTAAATTAAGTACTATTACTGAATATTCTGTCAAATTATTATCCTTTTTAGAAATTGTGTTTATTTTTAACCATAATTACATGATTCCGTTATTTATAATTTAACGTTGGGGTAAATATGCAACCGTATCTGCTAACTCTCTTTACGGGATATCGAGAATTCAAATTTTACAGGATATCGAGAGCTCAAGTTTTGTGAGTGTGTGTAATTTGCAGGAAAGAGCTAAAACTTTCCACTAGATTAAAGGAGAAGAAATTTTCAACATTGTGATTTTAATGTTTTAAGCATTTTAAGGCGAAAAATTAATATTCTTGTTGAACATTATCATCAGACTTTAGTTGTCCAGTTTCACACAGAGACTTTAATTTCAAGATCTTTGATGGTTCAAGTCATATCAGTCATTTCATGCTGATAAAAGAATGTTACTAATTGATACTTCCTCGTTCCCGTAATATTCTTCCCATTTTGACTTTTTATACTGTTTATAATAAGTGATTAAGTACTCTCTCCGTCCCTAAAAATGTTTCCTATTTGTGTTGGACACGTTTGCCAATGCACATTTTTGATTGTTAATATCTTTAATAACGTATTTATATTAAATATAAAAATTTTATTGTATTAAGGTACTCATAAATATGAATCCAACAAAATCACTCATATGTTTGATCTTATAGATTAGACGTAAATTACCAATCAGTCGTTTATCACAAACAGTAACGAAAGTCAAAATGGGGAAAATAATATGGGATGAAGGGAGTACTAATTTACGTCTAATCTATAAGAACAAACAATTTATGAGTGATTTTGCTGAATTCGTATTTATGAGTATTTTAAAATAATGAAATTTTTATATTTAATATTAATACGAAATTAAAGATACTAACAATTAAAAATGTACATTAACAAACGTGTTTAATATAAAAGTTTTTAGGAACGCAAAGAGTTTGATCAGTAACATTGTTGACCCATCCCCTGGAAAATTAACAGCTTGGTATAGGCAATTGACTTGTTTAGTCCTTCGCCTAACATGTTGGATATCAGTAACATGATTAATTTTTGGAAAATGTTCGATTTACAATATTATGTACAAAATTTTGTAAAAAATGATATGTGATAAATTTTAATTAAAATAACCCTCCTCTATTAACAGTTCCATTAGAACTTTAACAAGTATATTTAATTTCGATCCAACTTAAAAATAAATATATAGTTCCACTAGGCCTCATAAGTCGTAATGTTTAATGAAGATTTACAACTTGATTAGGTAACCTTTTGACAAATATTTCCCAGCAACTTGATTCTTCCCATCAAATTATTAGTTATCACCGGTCATAGAAATCGGCTAATTTTTCAAAAATTATCGATAAATTTTACTAAAAAATTGATCAAAAATATTTGCTCAATAAATCGTTGATGAATCATCCAAAATTTTAAAAATCACCTTATAAATCACAAATCCGTATTTCAACTGAATAGTTTCGATTTCCGAAATCTGTAACCATCATCCCGGTAACAACATATAAATAAATTTCATAATATAATATACAAAAATAAATAAAATAAAAGTCTTCCCCACCTCCAAAATCCAATAAAAAAATCAACCAACTGGGCCTATAAAAACTCCTAAGCCCAATATGAAAATCCCAATTGGGCCTGTAATATAAACTTAACTTGTTTTCAAATAAGCCCAAATAAAAGCCCACCTCTTTATTTCAAGATCAAACCTTTATTTTCTTGTTCTTGTTCTTGAATTTCTGTAAGTATACCTGCAAGTATAATATGCCTAGAAATCGAGATGACCCACCTGCAGTTCGTGTGTATACAGTCTCTGATGAATCAAAGTTTGTATCTTTATCCTTATTTATCTCTCTACATATACATACATACCCATGTATCTATATATTCATAAATTGTGATGATTCTTGATTTTTTGAATTTTTGTTGTTTTTGATTGTTGAATGCATGTTTTGTGTAATTTAGAAGATGCCCTTTTTGTTTTTATGATTAAAATTGTTAAATACTAGTAGTATGTTGTCGATTATGTATAAGTTACTTATAAGTCGGAAATATGTAAGTTACTTATAAGTTATAAGATATATTGTAACTAGTGGAAATGTGCTGAATTGTGGATATGTTGTGGTACAGATATTTGATTGTGAGGAATGTACCTGCTTTAGGGTGTGGTGATGAGTTGCTCAAATTGTTTGGCTCTTATGGACAAGTCGAAGAGTAAGCTTCATTTTTTTAATTCTATATGTTTACGTACATAAAGAGATATTAGCTTGAGCCTGGATAAATTGATACTCGATAAGGGAATCAGCTTGATTTTAGAGAATGTAACTTTGGCCTCGATAAATATATAAGAATTGTAAGGTCCTGTGGGATTTTAATTATAGAAGTTTAAATGTATATCATTTGAAGAATATGCTCAAAGTAAAACCGAAGACAGGTTACACAAAAGAACTGTTCGTATTGATTTAATAAGCTGGTTCGTGTATACTTTGTGTCTCCTTTTAGTGTGACGAATGTGAGGTTACATAAAAGAAAAGTTCTGTATGATGTGGAAAAAACTGGTCTTTGAAATTGAATATTATTTCGTTACAATTAAGTCAAAAAGTTTATTTTCAGTTTGCTCTTCTAATTAGCCTAAAAAAAAATTATGATATTGACTGATTTACACATTGTATTGTACTGATACAGTTAGTTGATTCAACTTGTTACTCGTGGAAGAACCTGAGTTGTGTCTAGGCTTGGAATAAAAGTTATATTTATTTACTTGTCAGATTTTGTTAGTGTTTGTTGTTTAAGTATATATAGCCTGCAGTTTGATATATTGTGTGATTGTTTTGTATATATATATATATATTGCTGCAGCTAGTTGTTTATTAAACATCTCTTAGTTATAAGTTGCAAGTCAATAAACCAGCCTGACTGGGGCACGTTTATGTTAAGACTTCAGAGTGACTACAGAGTCTACGGTTGCTTTTATTGATGCAGAAAAAGGCACGTCATGTTGCATATCTTGTATAAAAAATTCTGCAAGATGCTTGCTTCATAACAGAAAGATGCTTGCTTGTACACTTGCAAGGAAACATAAATTTCTGCTAGTTCCCACCATGCATCATGATCTGCCATGAAAAATTCAAGGTATTGATTCAGCTTTTCAATGGCCCCTGAAATGTTTCCTGAGCCCTTGTCATAACTACCCTCATTTTAAGAATAACCTGATCTAATGGACTTTCCTCTAAAAGACTTGAAAAATGCGCCTTTTCTGCCTGTTGCCAAGGTCCCTTGGCTTCTAATAATGTCACCTCTAACCTATCAGCTCTCTTGCTGTCCGGAAACTTCTTCTGCAAATCCTTTATGCAATCCATTGCAACATCAATGCATTGACATTCCATTGCTGCAAGCCTGCAACAGCTACTTGTTCATATAGATCCATACATCAGGACCAAGAGAAGATCGGAGATTAGCGTTGTTTAAGATACATAACCTGTGTTTAAGAACTTACTTAGGGTGTTGATGTTTGAGTTTACGAATGAGAGAGAGATTTTCCCAAGCTCCTCCCCGCCCTTATCTACTTCACTCAAGCTTATTCACTGCTGACTCCCCCCCCCCCGGTCTCTCTCTCTTTCACTCTCATTTTCTACTTTTCCGACTTTCTCTCACTGCGCTGTTTCTCGATTTTGCTCGGAGGCTCCAGCACCCCACCATTCTCCTTTGTAACCATTTGGAAAGTGATTACCAGTGTTGACTAATCACAAACAAATCACCACTCACTCGCTTATTCTACTTCATAAATTAGAAGTAAGACAAGATCTGAAGTTAGTTAAATTTGCTTGTATCTGTTTTAAAATAAGCATCGGAGTACAAGTTGTATTTTAGTTTTAGCAACAAAAGTTACTTTGGTCCCAAAATATTACAATTGCTATAGTATATGGCAATATATTATCAAGAAGCTTGATGAGTGTATGCCTGTTATATCATTTGGAAGAATAGGGGTAGGGTAGATTTTTTTTTTAATGACTTGCTATCGAATTTTCCTTCTTATTACAACTTCAATGGTGGGATACAATGTATATACACAGAAAGTATTACACCTAGCTGAATTTTAAATTTGACGGAAACTATTAATTTTTTAATATTTTTTTGTTTTACCCGGGTTATGGCTCACCTGAGGACAGTTTGCCCCTGCTCCGAAGCTTAATAACAGATTTAGTTGACAGATTGAAGAGACGAAGGACATGGTTCTGGTTATGCTCTTGTGTTCTGCACCTCCGTCTACGTCACTATGTATGCAGAACATGTGGTACTCACGGTTCAGCCGTCCTCATTTAGAAACCAACAAAACATATGGGTTCTCATTTGAACCAAACTACATATCTACCACGTATATTATATTTCTAGAGTTAATCGTCACAGTTTAAATGTTACTTCCAATCAAATCATTCCTCAGTGTAATTGTGGAATAATGGTTTTAAGGACAATTAAATGGGTTCAGTTTGATAAATATTTACATTTGTGAAGATGTTGATTTACTAATTTAAATTGGTATAGCGATTATCTTATGTCAGATCAAAAAGAAAAAGACAGAAAAGACAGATAAGGAAGTAACCTGCATTTTGATTATCTCATATCTGCATGTTAGTTCAGTGACTAGTACCATTTTTCTTTGTATTACTTGAGTTTATATTGTTTTTATATACTCAACAATTTTCAATCGGTTGTGTTTGTATGTCTGGCATTTTCTCTAGATGTAAACCAATGGATGCTGAAGAGTGTGAGCAATATACTGATGTTTTCTGGATTAAATTCTATCAGGTCAATAACGCTAGGTAAACAAAAATGCTTCTGTTTACCGATGTACTTGTGATAGAACTTTGAAGTTCTACACATAATACATTAATTAGACCTTGCTATACATCTAAGCTAATTGCATGGGTACAGATTTGCCAAGAAGAAACTAGATGAACATGTCTTCTTTGGTAATCGGCTTCAAGTATCTTACGCTCCCCAGTATGAAAGCCTTTCTGACACCAAAGATAAGTTAGAAGGTAGAAGAAGGGAAGTTCTTGCTCGACTGACCCGTAAGTTACATTTAGATCTGGTCTATTTACAGTATTTCTGAAGTGATAATTTGAAAGCTTGCTTTGTGCTGTTAATATATGTGATGCCTGTCATTTCAGCTGGAAAAGTTAAAGGATCCAAAACCCAGAACCACACTCAATCGGGCGAGCCTGTATTGTGTGGAACTCCATCACAGACCAACTACCCAACTCCTGCAGTAAGTTCTAGTCAGAGGTAATACAAGTTATTTCGTAGCTTACTCAATTATGGCTTTTACATGTTTTTAATGCTTGATTGTTTCCATCAATGTAGGGACGCTAAAGTGTCACCAAATAATTCTTACCGTCAAGATTCTACATCTAATTTGTTAGTTACTTCAGACGAGGTATTTATTGGCTTGTGAACTAGTAATTTAAGTTCTTAATGCATATATTAAACAAATTATAAAAAGAAAAATGAAATTTTCACTTGCATATACTTTCAGGCTTATTTCTCATCTCAATCGATGAACCAGACGGTGCAGTTAGTCAGGGAAAAGCTGAATAAGGTAATATATTTACTTCACATTTTTATAATCTTATGTTATAGATTGTTACAATTTATTCCAATGACGCTTCAGATACAATCAAGTGCTGACCATCTAGAAGCTGGACTCTCCAAGAAACCACGGGTGGATAATAGAAGAAGAATTTGACGTATTCTTGAAAAGAGGATGAGTTTTTGACTGAACACCATGGTAAATTAATAACTGAAAACTCATGTATATAGAGTTATCATTACACATTGCGGTTTTGAACCATTGAAATAGTAATATATCTGGTTTTTAGCTCTGTGGTTCAGCTGAAGTTGCTCAATAGAAGCTGATCAATTTTGTCGTATGTTAATTGTTTCTACTTTAGGAGCCTTTAAGTTTGTGTAGATGCTTTTAATGTGCATCTGGCAAAGTCAGACGCACGTTAACTTTTTTATAAGGCGCATATTACACTTTTGTACTAGTTACCACTATGTTTTAATAATACTACAAAAATTTGACAAAATACTAATAATCAAATCCGAACCTAACATTAATAAGTAAAACAAAGAAAATTACAGTTAAGTGGTAAGTTTATAAACACGGAATAAGGGTGACGAAAAGTGCATTCTCCCTATATGATTCCTAACAGGTATGCTAGTACGGCGAGAAAAACAGAACTCAAAACTAGAAAGGAGAGACAACCATTGCTTACAAACACACATTGATCTGAGAACAGATTCCAAGGGAAGCCGTGCGAGAATCTCGTGACAGATGATATGTTTCGGAAGCTTAGGAGGAATTCCGGCACGTTTCATGAAATCTCGGCGAGATATAATAGACCTCCATGACTTGCAAACTAACTTGTATCTCACATGATTCTCTGTTGGAAGCTTTAAGAGTATAACGTAGATTAAATCATCTGGAAGGCTAGGGTTAGGGTTAGGGTGGTTGGTTTTTTGTTTTTTATTAGAAAAATAAGCCATCGAATGTTTTTGAATTGGTACCACAACCCCAACTCTGGGATACAATTTATATAGACAACCCGGAGCTACCAATTCAATTCTGATTAGGACTATTCCTCCGTCTCCGTCAGATTCTTTATATATTTTTTCGTGACACATTACTGTAAAATATAATTTTATTTAAAAAAAATTTTGTATAAAAATTTAAATATTATATTTTTATTTTTAAAAAAGTAATTCAAAATTATTTAGGGAATCATGGATTACGGGATCCTTAACATGCGTGACGATCCCCGTTCCCTAATGTGAAGAATCCAGTTGGACGGAGAGATTATAATTTTTATTTAAAAATTTAATTAAAACATGTTACATCCTTAATCCGGAATATAAAAAATTTGATATTCTGATGTGTACCGTATTTTTTTTCGATAGTTGAACTTGGACTTCTCTTTACTGGTCTAAAATATATTATGCGTACATTTTTAGGACCTTTTTTAAATTTATTTATTTAATTAAAACACTTCAAATCTATATTATACTATAATATCCAGAATGAGGTATAATTTGTAGTTTGGTTAACCCCTCATTTTGGTTATCCCTTTCCATCACGACCGTTGGATCTTCTTCATCAAATAATCAGAGCCGTTAGATCCAAATACTAAAAAAATACACTCCACAAGTTCTCAGGTTCGAATCCCGTCAACAACAAATATTTATATTATTATTTATAAAGATACATATAAGTTCTCAGGTTCGAATCATGTTAACAACAAATATTTATATTATTTATAAAAATATATATAAATTTTCAGATTCGAATCTCACTCACTAACAACAAACATCTACATTATTATTTATGAATAAGATCTCATCAATCATATACTATTTGTACTATTTGAACATAACCTGAAATTATATTTATATAATCATTATTTAGTATTTAATTATTTATATAGAATTATAATAAAATTATATGAAATAAAATTAAAAATATATAAATATTAACCAAGACCCGTTGTAAGCTAGTATTTATAACTATTTAAATTAAACTTTATTTAAAACTAATCTTACATACACGTTTTTTCGTTTGCTTGGGAAACGTAATTTGGATTTTTCAGAATTATGATAATAGAATATTGTTAGAATAATATAAGATGTTGAACTGACATGGTATCAGAACTCAGCGCGACAGATGACTCAGGTTCGATCCCTAGAAACCCCCAACATTTTCACAATTTATGAAGGACACTAATGACAAATTTATTTATGGCCCAAAGATTCCTAAATGGGACACGAAAGACAAATTTATTTATGCCCCAAAGATTCTAAATGAGATTTGATTTCGAATGAGGGTGAGTGTTAGAATAATATAAGATCCTGAAAAGGAAGGGTCATGGGCCATCCTAAATGGGATTTCGAATAAGGACATTCTCTAACATCTTGAGATTTTAGAATATCTAATTCCGACAAATATTAATAAATTAAGATTTTAGAAATCTTGCACGTCTCATGAAACTCGACTAGGAATATGTAGTTAACTTTTTAATTAAATTATACATTCTCCATCTTATTTTGAACAAATATTAATTATCAAATTTATTTTACTACTATAGAATACAAAGCCCACTTTGATTTCTTTAAGATCTCTTACTTCTCCCTATCTTGGAGAAGGCCCACAAAGAAAATATTGCATCATCTAATAGCCGGCATGAGCATTTTGCCAAAATTTTGTACACTTGAATATATTTTTTAATTAAATAGTCATAGACCTCTCAAGGGAGTTTTGCATGTAATTAATAATTTTTGTTAGGAATATTTAACTGACTCGAATGCTCAATCTATGAAATAAAATTTGTGAAATATCACTCATATTATGATCATATAACTTTAAATAAAATTAAATATTACTCATATTATGAAAGATTTACTAACATTATAAAAGCACTTAATATTTTTTAGTGAAAACATTTTATATAATATACATATTTAATTTAAAATTTAAATAAATAATCAATAATTTTTTATATGTGGGATACGTGTCCCCGCTAGCTCTTACATGAATCCGTCTTGACAGTCGATAATTGTCCTGTTTCTATTTTCTAATGTAATGTCTTTTACAAATAGGACACAAAAATTTAGGTATATTGAGGATAAATTTTCAACAAGGCAACATATATACCACAACCACAATTTTTAACTTGCTATAAAACCTTGGTAACAGAAATTTATCATATCCAAGCAAGATGCAACTAAAGGGCTTTTAATGCACAAGAAGTTGCTTAACTAAGGACCAAAGACATTCCATCTCGCTAGTAAGACACACACGAAAACTACGTATCGAAAGGATAGCCACATTTGAGTAGATAACTCTGATGGATTAGAGATGATGATCATGTGGTGGATTGACATGAATAGCTTGAATTATTGGGCAAAAGCCATGTAGGAATGCAAAAGTACAACAACTGCAGAGTGCTTCCTCTCACTCTTAGATCTTGCCTGTCCAAGAATGATAATATGTTCTTTCACTCTGGGCCTCATGAAACAAAAGGATTAGGTATCCGTGAACCCTTTGAAACCCCCTTTTTGTTTCTTGGCCTTTGCATGATCATGAACACTTATGCATTACTCCATCTGCCCCCTAGGTTGTATCGGTATACATCGGCGGACGGGAGTTCGGCACGTATTTTAAGTCTCTTTTAAAGTTTAGTTATGTAAATAGTTTTTAATTTTTTTTTCTTCTTAATAAAAATTTGTTGTTTAGAGCTTAATACAGAAAAAAGAAAATTTCAAAAATAAATTATGGAAATATATTTTATATTCACCTTAAAATGTGTGCCGCGTATTGAAGAAAAACTGTATACAATTGGATGGGACGGAAGGAGTGTTACTTATCAAGTCTCAATTTCCGACAAACGTATATTACAATATACAACAGGTGAACAATCGTTTTGGTACGTGAATACAAGGTGTTCTATGAATATATGATAAACGTATACATTATATATGTTACAATATATAAATAGCTAAACAATTGTTTCCATGAATACAATCGTAATTTAATTATGGTTTTGGTACGTAAAAACTGTTGAAAAGTATAAGATCCTGTCGGGGATATTTCCTATAACCTTAAGATTTTAGATGACCCGATTATTTAAAATGGTATCAGAGCTCGGTTCAAGGAAGGACTCGAATTCGAGTCCTCCGTATTGAAAAGTATAAGATCATGTTAGGAACTTTTTCTACAATCTTAAAATCTTAAGATTTTAGCGTGACTGCCTACTTAACAAATACAATATATAAGTTACATTTGTTGTGGACCTCAAACCTTATATAAGAAATTTGTTTATATAGAGTATCTGTAACTACCATACAAGTAGAGACAAACTTATAATAAATTCTTGCCATACATGTTTGGAATAAAGATGAGATGAAATCAAACACATAATAATAAAAAAACAGGACCCCTCAGGCCTCAGCTGAAGTTCACATGCACGGCAACAGAGCCACAAACATTAAAATCACCAAAATCAACTAATTTTAAAATTCACATAATAAGTGATGTTAAAATTCTTTATACTCAAAAGCCTAAGATGGGACATGATTGTTTCTTGTGATACTAAACTTTATAGATGTTTTTAGCATCTTTACATTCTTTAATAATCCGTGACCTTAACCACATTCCACTTTGTTAAGTGCAAGTTAATCAAACTTGCCCGCGCAAGGGTGTGTTCAACTTGCCCGCAAGAAGGGTTCAGTTGGTTAAACAGAGGATAATTATCTTCTTGGTCACATGTTCAAATCACACATGAGGAGAATTTATGATTATGCCTGAGTCAGAGCTTGCCGCTTAAATGCGGTTTACCTTGGTTCACGTGGTTTGCTTGTAAAGTTTACCCAGTGCGCACCCGAAGAGTAGCGGCTGCGGGTTATCTACGATAAAAAAAAGAGATGATCAAACTAAAGCTTTACACGTGCGAGCACGGTTGAATAACTCAAGTGCTTAAAAGTTTATTCTCTGTCGTCCCAGGTACTGGTTCAATTCCCGCTCACCCCGAGATTTATGAGAACAGATACTTATCTGTAAGGATATAAGAAATATTTATGAAAAAAAAAGTTTTACACGTGCTAGTGAGCTTTATTTATCTATTGTGCTTAATCTGGAAAACAGTACATAATAATCTGTACTCAAGTACTTGATGAGCTTTAATTAGACCTCCTAATCAAGGTGTAAAACAACTGACAATCCCATAAAATCTGGTGTCCGTGAAAAAGTTTGGAGTATTAGCCGCATAATTAACAAAAAGTTAAAACCGGATTTACACAATCTACATCGATTACCTAGCCTAGTCGTTTGTAAACCGTTAAATAATATCGAGAAAAATAATTAAAAATATTATTTATTTATTTATTACGATTTTACTATTTTTGCTTTTTTTGAAAAAATTCGGAATAAAGCAAAATCAACCAAATTCAAGGATACATGTAACTAGTTGAATCGAGTTTTTTGGTTGAATTTGAAGTTATACGAAATTGCATGAAGTTGCAGATATTCGTCGAATGTTACATCTAGGTGAATCGAATTACAGAAAACCGGATTTTTGCAAATAAAAAAATATTTTTGCAATTTTTTTAAAAAATGACCGTATTTTGCAAATATATTTTTGACATTGGCTATTTTTCAAAAAAAAACTCAATAATATATGATTCATTTACTACATTTCTCTAAACACGATCTATATGATTTAATTTTTTTATGTATACGATCTGTTGAATGACATAAGATCGTGTTTGTCATATTCCGAGAGTTTAAGATTTAGATGAACTAGTTACTTAACGGTTTTCATTTCATAAAGACGCGACAAACCTCCATCTGCAACTATTTATCCATCAGGCCTTCCTACACTACGAATTATGCAATGGGGCTGCAAATTGCAGTAGACTGTTAAGTTCAAGTTGTTTGACCTTCAGAGATTTCGAAAATTTTGAGGCCATCAACTAAAACAACAAAAAAATGCTGGCAAGAGGATGATAATGAAATGGAATGAACCAAGAACAAAAAAACTCTCAGCTAATCATATAATGCTCACGAGAAGCGTAAATAAGAAGAGGTTCACGAGTGTGTTTCACAAAAAGACGGCTATACGTTGTCGTATTGTATATGATCAATCAAACCCTTTGTTCCCAAGTGTGTATATTGTATTCATTAATGGTTTCGTGAGGAAGACTCTTGTATTAATCAAATAGGGTTTATGTAATAAATTAACAGGCCTTGGCTACCCAACTTGTGGGGGACTATCAGGCAGTGCCTGCATTTTGCCATATCAAGTTGTGCATGTTGCATTCACAACCCTGCCTTCCGGGATCAATCGACCAACATGTATACGTTATGAACACAGGCACCTCGACTAATCCTGAAGAGGGATGCACAACAACCCACCGACAGACCCACTACTTAAATTTCAGCATCCGCTGTAATCACAACTGGGACCTTGAGATAGTAATCCCCAAAAATTCTTGTACTCTATATACGCTACGAATACAGGCACCGAATACAGGCACCTCGTCTAATTCTGGAGAGGGATGCACAACAACCCACCAACAGACCCTCTGCTTAAATTTCAGCATTCACTTTTCTTGTACTCTATATACGTTACAAATACAGACATCTCGACTAATCCCGGAAAACCTCGACTAATAATGGACATGAATGCACAACAACCCACCGACAGACCCACTGCTTAAATTTCAGCATCCATTGAAATCGAAACGAAACTGGGATCTTGAGATAGTAATTCCCAAAAATTCTTGTACTCTATATACATTACAAATACAGACATCTCGACTAATCATGAAAAACCTCGACTAATAATGGACATGAATGCACAACCCACTGACAGACCAACTACTTAAATTTCAGCATCCACTGAAATCGAAACTGAGACCTTGAGATTGTAATTCCCAAAAATTCTTGTACTCCATATACGTTACAAATACAGACATCTCGACTAATCCGGGAAAACCTCGACTAATAATGGACATGAATGCACAACAACCCGCCGACAGACCTACTACTTAAATTTCAGCATCCACTAAAATTGAACTGGGAACTTGAGGTAGTAAGCACCACAAATTCTTGGAACTTGAGGTAGTAAGCACCACAAATTCTTGTACTCAACCAGTTAAGCTACCCGAGATGGGTCGTTATGGATTATATTATGCAAGATAATACATGCACATAATACATGCGCCATCTTGGTATCCGAACACTCTTCATAAAAACAAATATGAGCACTGTTTATTTTAAAATGAAATATCGCATTTCAAGTTTTATTAATTAATTGATAAATAGGATAATGCCCTATAGTAATTCAAATATACCACTTGCTATAATTTTTTTTTGCAAACTTAATTATTGCTGCTTGACAAATAATTTCCACCTAGCAAATCACGTACAGTACATTGTACATTCTGACAAGTGTATTTTGTTAGTAGCGTTCAGGTAGTACCAACCAATGGTAAAGATATATTAAAATTTTGAAACCATGGGCGTATTGAGGATTCTATTGCATTATTATTGATTCTGTTGCATTATTAATTCTGTATTCATTGAAATGCTTGCAGCCAAGTTACATTTTCAAGTTGTTCCTCGGCATTGTAAAACTCGGAAATCGATTCTACTCGGTTACGTATTCAGAATTCGAATTATCGGCCGATTAGTCTAGTACTCCCTCCATCATTTGTGTTGTACACGTTTGTCAATGCACACTTTTGATTGTTAATATATTTAATTTCGTATTAGTATTAAATATAGAAATTTCATTGTATTAAAGTACTCATAAATCCGAATCCAACAAAATCACTGATGACTATGTTTGATATTATAAATTAGACGTAAATTAGTAGTCAATCGCTTACTATGAACAGTACAAAAAGTCAAAACAGGAACATCATTTTGGGACGGAGGGAGTACTCATTTACAACTTAACTTTCGATTACTCACTTAAATCCGAGTCGGTTGACCTCTGATTGTTGAGTACTTGACCGAGTTAGCCGATTTTTACGACACTACTTTTAGGTAAAAAGTTGCAAGATGCCGGTTTGATTTGGTTTTACATAACATAAAGACACGATTATCGTACTAACTATGCTCAAAGCAAATATTTAAACCACGCTTATTATGCATATCTCACTCTAAGGTAGTATTTCGGGAGGATGTGATGTACGCAGAACTAGTTTCCGTAAATTAAAGTCCTGTTTCCGCGAATACAAACGGAAATACCTGAAGAAATACCTAAACATCTTCCTAAAGTTTCTACAAATGGTCCATGTCGACTCCATCATTAGATCTTATGTGGTAACTGAAGCTCCTACACATTATATCGAAAAAACAGAAAAAAGAAAGCTGAAGAAACTGGATTAGGAGTAGTAACCTGTGTTGCTGGTTTGGTTTGAGAAGACAAAAGTACAGAACTCTAACCCGTGAATGTTGCATGTGATCATACAAGAGCTGTTATAATCACTTGTATTGACAAATTATAGACCCACTCACGTGTCCTTTTTTGGCTTTTACATGAGCTACCCTTTGTAAATTGCAACAACTAGCTGATATAACCAATAGAATTAATACATTAACATCATAAAAAGGAAAGGCACATAAAGAATAGAGCTGGGAGTTGATGCATCATACAAGAACAAGAACCATTTGTTAATCGAATTTGGTAGCAGGATACAGTTGCATTTAAAGGGAAAGCAGTGCATCATTCCTATCGTAATTATAGTAATTAAAGCAAAAACATCCTAATCTAAAGGTTGCGATTGAATGATCAGACATGCAAAACTGAAACAGAGTTAAGCCTCTGGTATGCTGCATATCTTATATATGAGTTATATGACATGCAAATTGTTGTCTGGATACGAGATGTATCTTATTATCTCATATCCACACAACAATTGAGCAATACTTTATCTGCGGAAAAATTATGACGAGTGATGAAATGCAGGACAGGGGTAAAAACTTGCATTTCAGAATAAGCGTAAAGTTCTCAGTTTTTACGTACAGATTTCCATGGACCGTATAGTATAGAACACATAGCCTCGAGCATCTGGATAGACTAATACGTGTTGCCATGTGGCGTTGTATGACCTGTTTGTGGGACAAATGAAAAGCCAACCAAATTTCACAAAAAGGGATAGGAAATAGTTGGTAATTACAGAAAAGGTAAAATAGAAGATAAATAAGTAGCAATATTAAAATATTTCGACTCATTTTGAACAGTTGAGGACTTTAGAGTAATCTTCCTATTTAAATACCGAAATAGCTGCTCTGTTGGCTATCTGCAAAATTGCTCTTCACTGATTGTTTCCTAGAAAATGAGTTCTTCTAATTTCAGAAGCCTCACAATTGTACTTCTCATTCTCCTGCTTGGCTGGTCTTCCACATTTGAAACTTGCGAAGCTAGGCAAGGAAAGCATTGGAGACATAATAGAAATTTCCCGACGTCTTTATCTAAGAAGAAAGGAAAGAATCATGCAAGTAGTCATCACCATAGTAGTGGCAGCAAGTCAAAATCAAAGACTCCGTCTCCAATTGCACCAGCATCTCCAGCAACTAAACCAAAAGATGATCCACCATCCACGCCAACGAAAGACCGCAGCTATGTTGCACCTGCTACATTTCATGTATTAGATTTTGGCGCCAAAGGCGATGGAAAAACCGATGATACTAAGGTAACATTTGTTTTATCCTAACTGAACTCACGTTTCTTAAGATTCTCGATACAATTGTGCGCAGAATGTGAAATTTGTTCTATTATGGTATAGAATGAAAACTTCTTAGAAATTAAAACATGCATTAAGTTAACATTCCAGAAGGAACCTAAAAAACTTCCCAATTCACTATTTTTTACCAGTTTATTAGAATTTAAGGTCGTCCAACAGTCTAAGTAATTTTAGAAAGAAATGCTCAAATAAATTGTAGAGAATATATCATTGCTAAAACAATGACCTGTTACATCACATATTCCTTCAATTAAAGAAGTTAAAAAAATGTTCGGAAATACGTGGTGAAATAATTGAAGTTGAATTAAAGCTAGAAAATGTAAAAAAACAAACAAGAAAAAGACAACAGAACTTACACGATGTTTAACCACAAAATCAGGAGGTAGCCATGCAAGTGACTCTTGTCCCTGCAGTTTTTTCCAGATTCCATAATATGATATAGCTGTGAGTAAATATCGCCATGAGTAGAAAAATATAAACCCAAACTAGACAATTAGAAAGATATTAACAAATTGAAATTGGATTTCTGATTAATAAAATGTTTCTTGCTCTGCAACACAGGCATTTGAAGCTGCATGGGCAGCCGCTTGCAAAGTTGAGGCATCCACCGTGGTTGTGCCATCAGATTATGTGTTTGTTGTGGGCCCCGTCTCATTTTCCGGTCCTTTCTGTCAAAACGACATCGTTTTTCAGGTACCTAAGAAATTCATACATTTGATGAAATGACAGAAACATGAACAACCTTTTGCTAACAGATTATTCACACTATTAACTATAATTTCCCATCAAATTAATATTAGGCTGATCTAACATGTCCGAACTTCAATCATTATCTGATCATGCCATCAGAATCATTCTAATGCTTAAGGATCAACATCTTTTTGCAGCTTGATGGTACAATAATTGCTCCAACAAACTTCAAAGCATTTGGTTCAGGTCTTTTTCAATGGATTCAATTCACAAAATTGGTAGGAATCACGGTTCAGGGTAAAGGCGTCTTAGATGGAAGAGGGTCCATTTGGTGGCAAGATTCCTCATTAGAGGACCCTTTAGATAATGAAGAAAAACTGATTGTTCCATTAAACAGCACACTGGAGAAATCTCTACCAGTTCCAGTAATAATTCTTTTCCTCTTGTACCTGTCTTAATTTAGTTTCTAATTGTAAGTCATCTGATTCAATTTATCCAAAAAAATTGTGGCAGATAAGCAGCTCACTAGGAATGATGCCAAGCATAAAGCCAACTGTAAGGACCGCTTTCTATCTTGTTTCTTGACCATACAAACCATGTAACCTAACAAGTAGTTTTCCTATGCAGGCCCTGAGGTTTTATGGGAGTTTTAATGTGACAGTCACTGGCATTACAATTCAGAATAGCCCGCTATGTCACCTCAAGTTTGATAATTGTTTGGGAGTTTCAGTATACAATATAACAGTCTCATCCCCGGGTGACAGTCCTAATACAGATGGCATTCACTTACAAAATTCGAGAGATGTACTGATCCGCACTGTCAACATTGCTTGCGGTAAGTACCTTTGTCTTATCATTCAAATTATTGTTATATGTTCCTTATAATCTAAGACTTGCAGTTCCGGTGGTCAACAATTTAGGTTCAGTCATTGAGTAATCCCAAAAAATTTGTTGCACCCTCTAGTAGTGAGTACAAAACCAACCTTATACTGTTTATTAACACACTAAAATCACCAAGTCCACCCATTTATCAGATCAACGACAATCATTCATGTTTTATGTGGTCACGGACAATTAGTTACTCTTCTATTATCATTTTTTATCTGCGATATCTTCTTAGGAAACAAGACCAACTGCTTTCTTCCCCTTTGTTTTTTGCTCTATCAACACTAAAGGTGAATACCAATGTGTAGAAACAAAAATAACAGTCTCTAATGCCATCTGCAGGAGATGACTGCATTTCAATACAAACTGGATGTTCAAATGTATATGTACACAATGTGAACTGTGGACCGGGACATGGAATCAGCATTGGTGGGCTAGGAAGAGATAACACAAAAGCCTGTGTCTCAAACATTACTGTTCGAGATGTGAATATGCATAACACAATGAACGGTGTTAGGATAAAGACCTGGCAGGTATGCTTACCATTTTCTGTTTATCAGCTTTTAGTTCACCAGCACTAACTTAAGAAACTATCTCCTAATCAGCTGATTGGAGATTTTGGACCAATTTTATGAAGTAGAAATTAAGTATCAACGTAATTTTAAAATCTGAAGTACCGAGTAGCTACTTTCTCAGTATTGAGAACAGAGTCCCTTCACTTTCTAATTGTCTAATATGACGCACACGTTATCATTGTCAACTCAAACCTTTGTATTCTCGATTAGCTAATTTTCCTAATGGACAAGTTAAAATTAAACATTCTATCTCAAAATTGAAAAAAAAAAACAATTCTTACTTGGTTCCAAATATTACCTTTTGCAGGGTGGGTCTGGTTCCGTACAAGGAGTACTATTCTCAAATATTCAAGTTTCTGAAGTCCAATTCCCAATCATAATTGACCAATTTTATTGCGACAAAAGCAAATGTAAGAATCAAACAACTGCCGTGGCTCTATCAGGGATCACCTATGAAAGGATAAGAGGAACATACACAGTAAAACCTGTGCACTTTGCGTGTAGTGACAGCCTGCCATGCACGGAAGTCACCTTAAATGCCATCGAATTAAAACCAGTACAAGAAAAATACCACATGTATGATCCATTCTGCTGGCGAACATTTGGAGAGTTGTACTCCGCAACTGTCCCTCCAATAGAATGTTTAGAGGTTGGCAAGCCGTCAAACAACCGGATTCAATCAAATCGTGATATATGCTAAGTATAGCTAATTAAGGTATATTCAATTGTGTGGTCAGTGCAGATTCCTGACCCCTTCCATACCATTAGCCCAGAGGTAACAGTGGGAGATGTTATTTTGTAGGCATTCATCTTTAGTAGGACATGGTTCTGTTTCTGTAAAATTATACATACACTTATAGTAGCTCATAGTTTGATAGTGTGGTTTATGACCTTATATAAGGTTCTATGGTCGATATCTAAGAACGATTGATTGTTTCGTGTAAATAAATAATTAGATGTATACATGCATCCTATTACAATCATAAATACCATAGCAAAGCAATTATTTACGACTACATACATATTTCACTTCAACTCCCCCTTCCTAGAATGAAACGAGAGGTCACTCAAAAATCATAAACCTTGAGACTAAATACTAAAATCTGGAAACAATAATTGAATAAGTTACGACCAAATAAATCAGAATACCAATGCTGAAATTCCTAAAGACCGTATTTTTTAGGTCTTCCAAGACCAGTATTTTTTTACAGAGGAAACAAAATAGCACAAGGATAACAACATTATCTGGATTCTCTTTCAAATGTACAAGCGTAATGGATTTCCCTAGCTCTTTATGTTCGTTGATGTTAAGAAAGACAAAGATCAAACGAATAAGTTATGGGCAAAAATAAAATCAGAATATTGGTTTGTAATTTCCAAGGTCCGTAAATTTGTTTTTAGAGGAAAGTTATACTAAAGCCAACTGAAACAGAACTGGCTCATAGCTAATAGTAGAGAGGGCATTCTGAGTTTATAGGTTGACAAATTCACAAAAAAACGAGCTTATAACAAAAAAGCTAATGCCGTCAAAACGTGTAAAGCTAATATATATACAAGACTCTTTATATAAGTTGGCTTAAAGTTGAATTTCTAGCTACCTTCTTATATGATCGAACAAGTCAACAAATGATGTCAAGGTTGATAACTCTTATAGACTGACCCGTGGTGGTTAGTTGGATACGATATGCATTGAATTGTAATCTTGAGTTGCCAAAGGAGAACATGTAACTTAACATGGTATTAGTTTCGAGTTCAAACGCTCCTACACCCAATATCTCTCATAAATTAATTTGGACGCTAGGCAAATTATTGCACCAAATATGGGTGCTAGCTATCTACTCTTCGATCCAAAAATAAAATTTCCAGAGAAAGTGATAAGATATATTTTACCTTAGTATTCATAAACATTTATGACAATATTGGGGGTAGAAGGTAATCGAACTTGAGACTTCACTTAACGAATCTCGAATGCCATGTTAATTACTTATCCTCCGTATACTTTAGGGTGTTAGGAGGAGGCTTAGCTTGATCATTAAATAAGTATATTTGAATCCTTGTTAATAATTTTAGAGATTATTTACTTATTCAGTTGTTATTTCGAGATCTTACTTCTAGTATTCCTTATTCAAGTTCAAGGCATAGGGACGCCTGAATTCTGAAGCATGACCGAATCACGACAATGTATGTTTTTGAGAAAATGAAAAATTGAAAACAGAACAAGAAATTGTACCTATTCTTTGTTGCTAAATTATGTTATGTCTTTATCTGATCACACTTTCGGATAAAATTCCAATACATATTTCTACTAGATATGTCTTCAGAGACATACAAACAAATATAGATCATGCTATTAGCTAGTCAATTCAGGGAACATAAATATTTTATCAAGCAACAGAGTAATAATAGTCATACGGTTTTTTCTATCACGTGTCCATGAGCACACAGTAAGCGCGAAAACTTATAAATTTGAGCCATTTTGATTGGTGTAATTTTTGTGTATGCAAAAAAGAAAGAACTAATCGAAATGAGTTAAACTTACAATTTTCAGGGCTTATTGTGTGTCATGGGCATATGGTAAAAAAATTCGATAATCATAACAATAATATAGCATATATGATCAATGATAAATTGAAAAATGATTTTAAAGTAAACAGTAATCTTACTTGTATTACTGAGCACCTATGAACGGAATCGGAAAACCATTTCGCCGGTGGCCGCCAGTCCACAGGTCACAACTTGATGCACAACTCCGGTAATGTACCAATAAAACTTTATTTATTTATCATTTTCATAGTGTAGTTGCATCATAGTACGGTCAAAAATAATTTTATAAACATAATCATATTAACATTTTTTTAATATTAATATTAAGTTAATGTTTGTACTCGAACCAAAACTTTATTCTTTCACGTGATAATACTACTTCTGAAATAATTACTAATTTTTTTCGTAAACTTGTTAATATCGTGTTAATTGGAAAGCGACAAATTGTCACTCATAATTTAAATTTTGATCGGATTTTGTAATTGTTGATCTTATTGTGGTGTTGGATTTAAGTTCAGATTTTAGGTACCTCACACATTATAAGTTCATAATCATAACATCCTTTCCACTAGTCCTGGACTTGAGTAATATAGCTATCAAATTCAAATTTTATACAAAAATTGTGAATTTGTAAAATATAAATACAACATTGCAGTTGTGATTTACTACAAATACATGATCACCCTGAAATGCAGACACAGGCATATTACAAAGTTAGGATAAACTCATATTTGTCATCTCACCGTCAAGGACAACCGATTGCGATGTTGCCTGGCAGTCTTTCTTCGCATTTCCCATCTTTCCTTGATGTCACGTAATTCATCAACACTGAACTTGTCAAGTATTTTTTCAGATAAAACTTGCTCTTCAAGACTATCAGAGCTAGATACTCCCCTAATTCTGGCTGTTTCGGCAAGCAAATCATTTATCAGCATCTCGGTGGTTTTAATGGTAATACCCCTAAGATACCATGAAATGGGAGGGGGAGGGATTACGGCTGGCTCTATGATTTGCTCCAAGCTTACCAATGATCCAATCCTTCCTTTGCCTTTCGTGCATGACATATATTCCTTCACCGTTTTAGGCTTACACGGGTGACACATTTTTTCATCTAGTAGTACAGGTTCCACTTTCCAGCAACCTTCAAATCTTTTCATATAGTCTGTTTTCACTTGCTTGAATTTCATCTAGTTGACATTGCAAAAGACAAATAATTAATGGTCAGACTTCTTACACAAAGTAGCGACTAGCAAGTAATAACTATTACAGTCAATTGAAAACATAATCAGAGACCATATATGTTATTTTGTGTTGACATTAAGAGACTGGATCCTCAATTAACTGTATTTGGTCAACGTGGACACATTTCTTATTTTGCTTTCAATATAAACTTGAGTGGGGCTGCTTCCAATAATACTGTTTTCTAACATAAAAAAGAAATGCACAAATGAGAACTTGGTACTTACAGAATAATCTTCCCTGTTCTGATCGACTAAAACGTGAACTGGTATCGTTCCTGACCACCAAAGAAACCTCCACAAGGCTGCTTGCTCTAAGTCAACCACCTGCCTTGTACCTTCGTCAACCAAGACTCGGCGAGAAATTACTTCCTGTCAGCAAAATCATAGAAACATTAATGAAAAGCAATACATACATAAATATCTAATAATGGATGACAGTGATTAGTTATCGCTTGCTGTAAACAGAAACTGACTGAAGCTCCTTATCCAAAACAAAAAAAAAATGATGGAAACTTGCAAAATCTTACCTGGATATTTTTGAAAACCCTTTTATTATCAGGGTCTGTGACAATGTTGTATACTGCATCTGGAGGAAACCCAACGTTAACTTTCACACTCAGATGGCTTAAAGAACCTTTAGGGACAGTGACCTGCCAAATAGTTACATCTTATTCCAAGTACTGGAAGTTGGATAAATCATGATAGACATATACAACATTAGCCAAAAAGATCATTTCATTACTATGATTAAACTCAACTTTCAGGTGCCAACTCTTTTAGTGATGCATTTCATTTAGCTATATTACTCATACTTTTTATACTTGTAAACCTTCCTACATTCAATGTCCAAAAACGAAATGCAGAATTTCACCCTATACCGACACTCAGAAGAAGGTGATGTTGTGAAGTACGAACATCATATTTCTACCCTTATGACTTGCACAGAGTAGAAGTAGTGTCTAACTTTTAGTTCTCGAATATTTTAATGCTAAAAGAACCAAGGAAAGGTTGTAAAAAAACACAAGATGCATGTAAACCAGAATTATACATTTAAATTAATGCTCATCCTTCTACTAGTCAGATAATATACTGTAGATGTGTTGTTATCAAGGTCTGTCATTTGACCACTCATGGAACAATATCAGGAATCTTTCTGTCATGTACATACAATTTAACCTACCTTTATAACTGGCGGTTGATCAATCCAAGTTGGATTCTCATGCCAAGCTTGTAATTGTTTCTCTAGACTCACTTCAAAGATGGAAGATGATTCTTTATGCTTGCGCATAGAAATTGCTGAGGTCGCCTCCTGTTTATTCTTAATAAATCTTTTTAAATCTCTCTGCACGGACACACACAAATGTTACTCACAACACAATTAATGTACATGGGATAGTAGTAGCCATAGGAAGAATGATTGACCTTTACTCTATTATTAAGTCCTTCTGGGAGCCGCACAATAAAACTACAAAATGCCTGAAGAGTTATCCGGGGACGTTCCTTCCTCTCCTTATTTTGGAAATTAAAACTTGTTCTCGTCATTTTTATCTTACCCATGATATCCTACATCAATTGCAAATGCCAAGTTTAGACAATGTTTCTCAGCTTGATTGTAAACAGAATCACCAATTTCATCACCCTAAATGGGTCCAAAACCAATATCATTATATCATTATATTCCGGAAAAAAAAACCAATATCATTACATCAATAGATATTCACCCTCCGTAAAAGAACAATTTTAAACTGAAAGCTTTTGTTCTTATTGGTAACATTTTAGAACTGTAAGATAATTTGCTATTGTCTTACACACACAAAAAAAGATGGCGTTCGACTGAATATAGTGCACGAGACATTATGTACTGAAGTTGGAAGTCAAAATTTCATGAGCATATCATCAATTTTAGCTAGACATTATATCTAATAACCGAACAGAATGAATCCTTTATATGCCAAATTGGGTAATACAACTATAATTTTGTTACTCATAACAAATTTTGCACACGTCAATAAATTATTCGAGGTACAGCTTAAAACCTGACCTGGAAGCCTGATTGTATTTCCTTCCCCATCCAAATGCCTAAATAGTAAATATTACCTAAAACTTCTCTGCACAAATATAACACAAATACAGACCATTAGTTCATCAAAGAACCAACCTTTGAACAAAACCATCCTGTAACAAACCAAATCATAATCAAAACCGACAATCTTCCACCTTAATCCCCAATACGAAAACAACTCATATAACACATCAAAACAGCAATACCCCAACAAATAAAACCCGAGAAAAACCACATGTATCATATTAACCAGCCACTCAACACATATATCACTAAAATCCAAATAGTTAATCAAAAGAAGATAAGATAAGATTGACCCCAATTCATAAAAGAACAATTCTACCACATCCACAATGATTCAACACAAACATACACAAAAAAGTAGCAAACTTTAACAAAAATAAAGAAACTAAATTGCTACATACACAAACATACATACCAAAAAAACAAGATTATAAAATGATTCAATAAAAACATATAGCAAAAAAGTTTCAAACTTTACCAAAAATCAAGAAACTAATTGCTACATACACAAACATACATAAAAATAAACAAGATAAGAAAATGATTCAATACAAACATATACAAAAAAAAAGTTACAAACTTTAACAAAAATCAAGAAACCAATTGCTACATACACAAACATACATACAAAGAAACAAGATTATAAATCATATACAATAAAAAAGTTACAAACTTTACCAAAAATAAAGAAACCAATTGCTACATACACAAACATACATACAAAAAAAACAAGATTATAGCAAAATCTTGGAAATTAAAGAAATGGGCAGGCTTACAAAGGAGATCTAGACTGAAAACCACCATTTTAGAAGCTTGAAACAGGGCCAAGAACTGTTCTTTAGCTGACCAAAATCAAGAAACACCACTGTTGCATTTCATTTAATTTTATTTTTTTATAAAAGGCCTATATGTAAATTGCTATTTGCTGGTGATAAACATAAACAGCAATGTTAATAGAAAATACACATGTGGGCTGGTGATAAAATGGTTGTTAGTCCACGGACGGTGCCAATAACATCAAATACACCACTGTGCAGTTATGAGATTTTACAATATTTTTACAAAAATACCCAATGTGTAAATAAAGTTGATTTTTTAATACAAGTTTGTGTCAAATTTAAAATTTGACCTTAATTCTAAGTGAAAACTAAGTTTTTTAAGAATAATTTGTTAAATTCAATGATAATAGTGGAACTTAATTAAGAAAATAGATTAATGTATGTGAACTTATATTTGAGTCTAAAAATGTTAGACTTTTTTTATTTAAGAATGAGTTTATATGTCGTATTATATTTTAGCGGTGAAATTATAATTAAGCGTAAATTGTGATGACAAGTTAGTGAAAATGTAATTAAGTCTAAATTATTGACGACGAATTGATAACATAATATTTAGCAAAAAGAAGGTAACACAATTTCATATAACATAATATTTAACAAAAAAGAAATTGATAACACAATTCGATTTCAATTATGATTCACTTACTTGTATGTCTATCTTTTTTACGTGTCCATTGAAGAAATAATATTTGTTTTCTAATATACGTTCATTTCTATTCACAAATCAAATTTAAAGACGATATCTAAAAATTATTCATATAAACATTGTTTTCAAGATTATAATCTTGTAAAAGGATAATTGGTTGCTCTATTTTCAAGTTGATAATACTTTTAATATACATAATTTTTTAAAATATATGTAAAATGGGATGGGAAAAATAAAATACAAATCGAAAATAACTTGATACGGTCGAAAGTACACATTTGTCCTTCAGGACTACATAATTTAGAAGAAAATACTAGAGGTATAAAATTAATTTTTAAAATAGTTATTAAATGTGACTGTGTCAAATTTTTATTCACTAAATGTAAACAAACCGCCTATATTCATACTAATAGCATTAATTAAATTATTTCATACCGACACCACATTACCCAGACACATCATTTTGTAAAAATAAAAAATCTAGTGTTTCATTCGTTAGGATGATCCGGAATATCTCTTTTTCCAAAGGAGCTAGACTGCATGATATACCTAAACCACTACCAAAATTACATAAACTAGCAATACAATGTTTGACTAAAACAAAATAATGAACTGTAAAAACAAATTCCATCGGAGAGTGATTCTTACAATATATCATATTTAACGAAAACTTTCAGCATTATGTATATAATAAAAAATTTAATGTGCAAGGGGTTCATTTTTACGTACTACGAAAAATTTCCGCCGTAATAAATTGATAAAAAAGAATTACATTGTTTTAAAATAAAAAAAATTAAAGTGATTTGCAGGCTAATTGCGTGAGCACCTAGGGTTTAGCCAGTGTGCACCGAAAGTAGCGGCTGCGGTTTATTGTAGCGGATCATCAACTAAAACTAATGTCATAGGCCTTATTACCATTCACTTGAAAAATACCAAAGTGTTTTTCAGATTCATCCCCACTCTTTTCATTCTCATCAAACAAGTCAAATAAAAATGCCTCAACACCAACTCCTGGCCTTTTTGGTGTGCCAACATTATTCACTCCTCTTCTCACAACATTCCCATTATAAGCCACTGCATTCTCCAGACTCGCAGCCACACCGCCTGCAGTAGGCCACCCCGTCTCCGACACGACCACGGGCACCCCGGTGAACCCTTCTCGTTCCATCGCGTACACGAATGCATCGACTGTTGCATCGAAAAGATTGGTGTAGACCAGGCCTTGGTCGACTTCGTGGTTTTGTGACCGAAATAATGCAGTGTCTAGTGACACATATTGTTGGTTATTTATGTAGCTAAAATACGGGTACACATTGACCATTAGTACTGACCCTGTGTCACGTAGAAATTGTAACAGCGGGGTTAAGACGGGTCTTATATTTTCGTCGAATGCACCAGCTGATGGAGGGTAAGAATTCGATAAAATTGAAGCTGCGTGAGACGATGAAAGCTTAATTGTTTCAGTAAGGCCAAGGATTTGAAGAGCTTGATAAAGATTATTGATTGCAGGGAGTATATGAGGAGTGTAAAATGGATCTTTTAGTAAAATCTCGTTTCCAACCGCGAGATATTTAATTTGATTCGGTTGAATATGGGCT
This sequence comes from Apium graveolens, assembly GCF_009905375.1. Taxonomy (NCBI): domain Eukaryota; kingdom Viridiplantae; phylum Streptophyta; class Magnoliopsida; order Apiales; family Apiaceae; genus Apium; species Apium graveolens. Next base: position 265,537,348 of record NC_133654.1, on the reverse strand, counting down.
AGTATGTTCATTTGAAGCCATTGCAACGCGTAGTTGACATCTCCTGCAGCAAGGGAACTGAGGTTTTCGTTGGGAACTCCGATCATCAGCTCGACTCCAGTGCCTGCAAATGGTGCTAGTGCTTCAGGGTCAGGATTGAATAGTCGAATTCTTGAAATGCCGTTTGCTTTAATGAGGTTGATTACATCGAAGGGCTGTGGAAGATTGTTTGCAACTCTGCCATAACATAGTCCAATTGGCGCAGCAACTACAAATACAAAAGAATGAAACATAATTGTTATAAACTAGTCAGAGTTCGAGTTTCAGTAGAGACATGCATGCATGCGGGCATTTAAATGACGTAAATAAAAGACAACATAATAGGCCAAAGGGTGTTTGGTAAAAACCTGTGGTATGTAGTAGGAAGAACAGATAGACGAAACATATCAGATATCGCGATTTAATCACCATTAGTAACATTTTCGGAGAAAATACAGAGTGAGTTTCTGAGTGGTGAAGTGCACACACATGTATATATACTGCAGAAGAAGATCAGAGCTTATTTTAATGGGATTAGGTTTGGATTTGGTTCAAAATGTTTGTCTTGAGATTTGCTCTGTTAAATTAGCCGTTAAGGCTTTATTACTTTAAAATTATTTGGTCGGTGTGTAGATGATAAGAAACGGATCTATTTTGCTTCTTACACCAGTTAATTGATCAATGTAAAGCACTTTTTTAGTACACTTTAGGCCTTCTGCTCTGCTAACATGCCTTTCAAATTGATACAGTTTATACCAGAGTTTGCTTCAATATTAAGAATGCGATTCGTGTTGTGAGTAAAATTTTGACCAGCAACATTAGTGCACCCAACCTAAATCTAGCAACTAATGAATGTATAAGTACTTCTTAACACTATATTTTAACAAGAAATTAGTAGATTATCAGCTAATAGTTTATGACTGGTTTTCCTAGCATTAGAAGCTGTTAACATCAGGGCCCAGTCGAGTCAAGTCAGAAATCAAATTTTGGGGCCCTAACATACATATACCGTGCACATTTAGCAAATTTATAAACAAAGGATTTCAGAATTTGGGCCCTTAGTGTCGAGGACCCTGGGCACAGGTCTTGTTCGCCTATAGCTAAGGTCACCCCTGTCATTACGAGTCTATGGATGTGGTTTCTTAGAAGATTGTTTTGCCATTTCAAAAGGTTAGTGCGCGACTCACTCGCCCCCCATCTTAAAAACTTGGTGCGATCTTACAAACTTATTAAAATTGCTACTAATATCATATTCCTCGCCCTCACAAGTGAGACATCTTTTTCAATGCACTAGAAAATGGACTATTTTAACGAGTCTAATCGAGTTTGGTGAATATTATTGATGCTTGCCACGCTTGAATGTGGACACTGCTACTTTTCTTGAGGTCTGCATTGCTTTGATGCTGTGCAGAAGTATCATAGCATATGGATTAAAGGAGAGAATATAAATGACTATATCAAATTCTATTCTTCCAGAAATACAGCAATGCCTGTTTCATTGCTGGTAGTTTTGTAATGATCCATGATCATTAAGATAATAGAATGCTCTAATCATTGTCAAAAAATGAACCCTACTCAGAATGCAGCATAATCATTGTACCGAAAAAAAAAGCTAAAAAATCAGCATTATGCCTTCTGAAAATATGTTATTTTCCACATATCGCGACTTTTGCTAATCCCACCATTATGCTAGGGACAAGAGAATGATCAGAGGCTGTTTCATGGGGTCTTGAGATAGTGATGTTCAAAGGAGCCAAAATCTTGCTTTCTCCGCATAAAAAGCAACACAAAATCCCCCTTCTTCTGCAGCAAAGTGAAATGGAGGGAATATCTTTAGTTGTCTCTTTATTAAAGAAAAATTCCCCTTTTTTTGAATTGAAAAACTCGTTTAAGAACCATTGTTTGCTTAATTAAATCCCGCACGCAATATAATGTTCTTGGCTCTTTCACTAATCAACTTCAAGCAACTCTGCCTTAGTGTGTACTCAAGGAACAGCTCTTCCTTCAAACATATATACTAGATTAGGTGTCAAATTTTTGTAACTGACTATCGAAAATGTCACAACCAGTGTTTCAAGTTTATTCTCCTCCTTTCCCGAATCAGGTTATGCCAAGGCCTGCAGCTGAACACCACTCTCATGAATCATTTGGGACAGTGTTCATAGTCCTAGCAGTTATAGTTGTTATCTCTGCGATAGCTTGTGTTCTTGGAAGGATAGGCAGCCGACGTCAAGGTCATCCTAAAGGTGCTTATCTTTCAAAAGATAAGGAGGCTAAGCAAAACCACCATGCTCATCCTAAAGAAGGGGATATAGAATTTGGTTTTGATAAGAGATTTTCAAGTTCCAAGGTTGCTGCAAACGAAGACTTTGGACCGCCTAATATGAAATTTGGTTTTGATAAGAGATTTCCAAGTGGTAAAGGACCTACTAATGAAGAACTCAGAGGGCCTAAAGCGTTTCACAATGGTGCAGCTAGCGGTGAAGGAGATGCACAGTTTGGATTTGATAAGAGATTTCCAAGTGGTAAAGAAGCTACAAACGAAGAAATGAGGGGACCTATGACATTTCACAGTGCCACGACTAGTAGAGGAGGAGGAGGTATAGAATTTGGATTCGATAAGCCATTTCCAAGCGGAAAAGGGGCTGCAAATGAAGAATTTAGAGGGCACAAACCAATTCACAATGGGCAATCTAAAAGGGTAACGAGGTTTGCTGGCGATGGGAACTAATTAACAACCGGTGTGTTTCATAGTATTGCATGAGGAACTCCCTCATGTAGCCTTAATACCTATTGGAGTTGCCTTTTAATGGCACATCTGTTTCATATAACTAACATTGTTATGCATGAAAAATTTGAATTGTAAGGTAATGGTCTTTTTATTTGTTCTTTTTGTAATGTTTTATGGTATAAAGTTTATGAGAACTGCAGAAGTGCAGAGCAAGTTTATTGTCACAGCAGATGTGTGTTCAGAATTAGACATCTTTGCATATCTCTGTATTTTCTTGTTCCTTTTGTTTGGACCACTATCAGATGCTTCTGCAAAGAACTAAAATCTCTCAGCCTTGCATCGAATAATCAGAAATCACAACATGATCAAGTCAATTTCACAGATTTTTGAATGTAACATTGAACATAGAACATAAAATTAGTACAAAGTTCTTGTTTCCTCAACGTTATCGAAATTTGAACATATCAATACTAAAATGCTAAGAATAACACCGCGTGCCACGCTGAAGTATCGAATTAACAATATGAAATAAATACCGTGTTACATAAATTTTGTAAAATGTTCAACAAACTTCTTAATCAAGATAGAAGAGACTAATATCAAAGGAGGTTGAAAATGTGTCTGTTTCAGTTGTACTATTCTGTAATTTTCAGTCAAAAGAGTACTTGCTGTCCAAGGCATATCAGAGAAACAGAGACAGAGGTATCAGATTCTTCTGACACAGATTATCTTCTGAATTCAAGATTTTCTGTAATAGTTGTACTATTTCAGTTGTCACACTTGTTCTGTTAGCTGCATTTAGGCTCTAAAATATGTTTGTTTTCATGCATCACTGATTTGCAACATTCATACAAAAACTCACCTGAAAATTTGTCTTGAAAATGAACATTGTGTAATAAAAAAATGGGAGCTTTGAAAAGAGTTGTGGAGTTGCTAAGGCCTCTTGTTAAGAACGGCGAGTGGGACTACTGTGTGATTTGGAAATTAGGAGACGATCCTTCGAGGTAGTTTATATTTAATAGTCTACTGTGCTATTTCTAAATTTTCTGGGGATTATTTTTGTTAAGTGGTCTCTTAGTGCTTTGGTTGTGATTGTTTAGCTTTATCAAATGGGTGGATTGTTGTTGTGGCGGTGGTGGTGGTGTTGCAGATGGGCTTAACATAGTGAAAGACGAAAGAAGTGATGATGTGAAGCCACATATATTTCCTATATGCAAAGATATCTATGTTCCTCATCTGGCAAAGACTAAAGCTTGTGAGGCACTTGCCAAGTATCCGGATTCAATGCCATTGTACTCGGGGTATACATCGTTTTTCCTTCGTAGTTCAATGATCTTGTAGGCCTGCATCTTGATTATTTCTTTCGATTGCAAGATTAATAAGGATTGTTGAACATAAAACAGGATTCATGGAGATGTAGCAATATCAAACACTCAAATGTGGCTTACTAACAATGCAGATGCCTCGAATCCAGTTAGTCTTCTTTCCCGTTCACGTTCTTGTTCGTTTAGTCCTCATTATGATCACATTGCTTGAGAAAACTAAATTAGTCAATTTAAATTTTGTTTCATATATTGGCAGAAACTAGTAGAGACCCAAGTTATAATTCCTGTTGTTGGAGGTCTGATTGAGCTTTTCAGCACGAAGAACGTAAGCACTTAACTTTCTGCTTGAGCTACATTTTGTTGTGGCAGTATTGTACTAATGTTATGAAACAATAATCATCCTTTTGTAATTTTCATTAGGTACCCAAAGACCAGAAATTAGTAGAGTACATTACCGCTCACTATAACATCTCCCTGGAACACGAAATTATGACAGGACACTGTGATCCATTTGACACGATTGTAATGCCTAAGCTACAAACTGAGGCTCCAAATTGTAGCATTGAAGGATCACCTACCGGTTCAGCCCAGTTACACGAATACTCATCATTGCCATCGTGTTCTACTCAGGTCTCGCTTAACAAATCAACTGGGAACTCTTTGAAATATTGGGACTTAAACTCAAAGACCATGTTGTCCACAAAAAATGAGATTAGAACTGATTTAGTGTGCTCCAAACGTGCACGTGATCGGACAGATAGGCCAAATAGCAGGCAGAGAACAGGGACAGAATCATACCAATCGAAAAATGTTTTTATAGAGAGAAACCGAAGGCAGAGAATCAAAGATGGGCTCTTCACGCTACGTGCTTTAGTCCCCAAGATTTCCAAGGTTCTGATATTTATCTGTTCTTTCTATATTCATTTTACAGCGATAAATTTAACTATGCTATGAAATTCCTGACAATGGCTGATATTTATTAGATGGACAGGGCATCCATACTAGGAGATGCAGTTGATTATATTATGGATTTGCGAAAGATGATTGCATGCTTCCAAACTGAGCTCAAGGAGCTAGAAGAAGTAGAATGCAGTAGAAGCAGTCCTGTAAAACAGTCTCATGTAGGTTCGACAAAATCTACTGAAAGC